>NC_133650.1:16692393-16992393 GCF_009905375.1 Apium graveolens | reverse complement strand
CCTGAAGGGAGCAAGTATAATATGTACCAATCTTCGCGGATTCACTAACTTTCGATTAGTTATCCTATGATCAGGAACTGCTTAAGTCTAAAGTTATCATCTTCTAGATATCACTATTACAATCTCATTATAATTTTAGAAGCTTTACTATAAACTATGGAACATCTTATTCAAAACACTTTAAATAGATAAAGCCCATAATAAAACTAAAACAAGTCTTTTATTAATATTAATGAAATCAAATAAGAATACAAGAAAGTTCTTCCTAACTCATCATGCATGATTGGATTTAGGACAAACACTTTCAAATCTCTAATGAAGCGACAGTGAATTTAGAGGTTTAGAACTTTTCATGCTAGCATAGGTTCATGTATTTGATATGCATGATTCGTAGGTAATCACGATAGATAACTTGCACATTAAACCGTTATGTTGTCAATAGACATATAGGGTCTCAATATATTTGGTGTCTATTCAGCTTCTATTTCTTTTTTGGATGTTTGGTAGTAGGGTATTCGTACAACGAAAGTTGGCGTTTACTAGTTTCGTGTTATCTGATTAGTGTCATCACCATCGCATGCTAAGGGTAAGAACACATAGGCTATTGAATGAAGTAGTAATGACGTTATAATCCCATATTTGTGTTATATAAGAAAATCAACTTTTTAAATCTCTTAGTTAATTGCATGTTATTTAACATCTTAGTTATAAACAATCTCAATTTGTTATTCATCTTAGTATTGAATAATAATCATACCATTGCTGCATAAGTACATTAATTGAAATTAACCAAAACTGGTCTTTGTGGGAACGAACTAGAAATAATTCTATATTACTTGCGATCGCGTATACTTGCGTGAATATTAGCGCGTGTTTTCGTCCTAACAATTTTTTGGCGCCGCTGTTGGGGACTCGGTGTTAATTTTTAGTTTATGTGTTTGTCATCAGTGGTCGTTAAAGTGCATTGACTCAGACATTGTTACTTACTTGTTTTCTTGTCGTGTTTCAGGTACTCTAGGGAGCGTGTATGCATACGCGTTCTCGGTCTCGCAAGAGAACACTGGATAAAGCGGATGAAGTAGTGGAAGAAGTTTTTTTTGAAGAGAATGTTGAAGAAGTTTTTGTTGAGGAGAAAGCCGAAGAAGAAGCTCTAGTCATAATGGGAGATCAAGCAGCAAATCCTAAGGCTTTGAAGGACTACTCTAAGCCAAAGATCAATGATATTCAGTCTAGCATTATCAGGCCAGCCATCGCGACTAACACCTTTGAAATCAAGTCGAGCATGATTCAGATGATACAAAATTCAGTTCAGGAAAAAATTACAGGGAAAAACTAAAACGCAGGATCGTAATAAACCGTTATGCTGATGATTTTAATAAAATAAAATAAAGAACATAAACGGTACAATATGCATCCTTAGTGTGATTTATTTTTTTAAAATATTTAGTAGTCAAAACGCTACATGATGTAGTGTTTTTGTATCATGTGGAGTTTTGACCCCAAAACACTATTTCATCTAGCGTTTTACACATATTAATTTTTTAAAATAATTTTTTTTAATAAAAAAAAATGTTAAATCCTAAATTAATAAAAAAATATTTTAAATTATTTTTAAAACCCAAAAGTGGATTGATAAACCCTAAAATGTTAAAAATTATTAAATTAAGTTACACCCTTAAATTTTAAAATTATTTAATTTAAAATTTATATTTTGCGTTCCTATCCTAAACCCTAAACCGGCGTACCTTTTATTATTTATTTTTAATTTCTAAAACCCAAAAGATGATTGGTGAACTCTAAAATATTAAAAATTATTAAATTCATTGTGTTTTTATTCTATTTTTTTAATATTTTTAAAACCCAAAAAGGGATTATTGAACCCTAAAAAATTAAAATTTGTTAAATTTGGGTATATCTTTAAATTTAAAAATATTTATTTAAAAATACTTGTTAAAAACTTAACATTAAATAATATTTCCGGTCTCAAAAGAAACACAATAAAAAACATAAAAAAAAAAGTAACACACACAATGCTAGATAGTATGGCGTGTAGGGGTAAATATTAAAAAAAGAATAAAACGCTTCACGAATTTGGCGTTTTGGTTGTATAGTAAAATGTCACACGATATTTCGTTTTGAAGTGATATTTTGGACATTTTGTACTGAAATAGTGATATTTTGGACCTTTTTCTCAAAAATTTCACGGATAAAAAATTTAAAATGAAAAGAAATACGGATAAGTTAACCAATTTTTTTTATTAAAATTTATCAGTGAAATTTTTACGCAGATCGACAGATGGTCAGAGGCTTAGAGCATAGTATTTGATTTACTCTAAGGTCATGTTCTAATGTCATGCTCTAAGGTCACGTTCTAATGTCATGCTCTAAGGTCACGTTCTTTCATGTATTAAGTAGGGGATATAATTAGATTCATTTAATTTTTCAATCTCATGTTTGTTTTGTAGAAAAATATTGAAGGGTTATTTAAGAATTATAATCATTTAAATTATCATATTCCATATTTGTTTCGTTGGAGTAGAAGATATGAATATAATATCTGGTAGGAGTAGGTAATGCCTTATCCCTTCTTACAAGTCATTTTATAAAGGATTATGAACCCCATTGTCATTTCACGTGAAACAAACATAAGAATGAAAAATTTAAAAGACTATATTTCAATACCAAAACTATCCCTCGAAACAAATATAGGATAATTTTTTAAGGATTATAGTACAATCATACACTCTATCCTTCCAAACAACCATATGACATGATTATTTTATTCATAAGTCTGATTTTGATGGGATTAATTATCCCCGAATTATTATCCCGGGATTATAATCCCATAATTAAGTACGCGATATGATTATTATTTTTTAGATTTTTCAATCTCATGTTTGTTTTGTAAAAATTTAATGAAGGGTTATCAAAGATTATAATCTTTTAAATTATCACATCCCATGTTTGTTTTATTAGAATAAATGAAATGATTATAATCCCCTATAATACTTGGTGGAAGGGGTATTATTTTATCTTATCTTATAAGTTATTTTTTAAAGGATTGTAATCTCATCTGAAATAAATATATAATTTGAAAATCTAAAAGAATATGTTTCAATCCCAAAAACTATCTTTCAAAGCAAAGGATAAAAATTTAAAGAATTATAGTCCCATCATACGCTTAATCCTTCCAAACATATATAGGATATGATTATACATGAGAGTAATTTTAATAAAATTAATTATCCCCAAACTATTAATCCGGGTTATAATCCCAAAACAAACAAGGCACAAGTATCTTCTAAAACGGGTTATAATCCCAAAACAAACAAGGCACAAGTATCTTCTAAAATCCGGATGTTTGGACCTGTGCCTAACTTTTATGTTGAGTGGGTTGTCCGTCTTTGATCTAGTAAAAATGGCCCAATACCAGAAAATAAAGTTGGAGCTCACTTTCTAACCCACACATCCTCTCATTCCATGTTTCTCGGTGACTTCACTGTTGAGATGCACAAAAAGTCTGGGCCCGAAAATCTGGCCCGGCCCGATTCGGTCAAAACCCGGTCAAGCTCGGTCCGGTCCCGGCCCGGGCTTCGGGTCTCGACGGGCCCTATATTTTTAGGCAAAGTCCGGCCCGGTTAAAAGCCTGGGCTTCGGCCCGGCCCGGCCCGATTAAAAGCCCGAAAAAACCCGGTTATAATCTGATTATTCTAATATATTTTTTTATATATTTATAAATTCACATTTACTATAAATATAAATAATACTTTAACACATATGTATTTACATATTTGTGATTAATAATATTATTTATATACTTCGTTGCATAAATAATGAAAGAAGATATAATAAGTACACTATATGTATTTGGATATGATTGTTATGAATATTTGGATAACAAATTTGGATATCATTGTTATCATTGTTATCATAAAAATGATAAAATATATTATATAAACATGTTTATTTTTTGCCGAACTTAAATATTTTCAACGAAGTAATGTTTTCATAATATATTCCATGTAAACTAATACATTTTTACGATGATCTAGTTGCTAACACATGTATTCTTCGGAATCTCTAATAATACTCGATCCGATTGAAATTAGAAAAAAACCCGGCCCGATCCGATCCGAAAAAAAGCCCGGTTAGGCCCGCCTCGAGGGCCCAAACAGGTTTTAACATTTTCGGAAAGTCCGGCCTGGCCCGGCCCGGTCAAAGTCAAAGCCCGAAAAGCCCGACCCGGTCAAAGACCGAGCTTTTTAAGACCCGGTCAAAGCCCGGCCCGATGGGCCTTTTGTGCATCTCTACTTCAGTGTAGTTCAATAGTTCAAGTTTTTTTCGTTGGAACCTGAAAGAAGGCTTTTTATTTGTTAAAACATGCTATTTGTCCTGTGTTGGAATTTTTTGTCTTGGGCACACTATCTCATACTCTCATTACCAATTATTGATTGTTGAAAATTTCCATATCAAAACAAAAGATTGTTGTAAATTCTTTCCCTTACGTCATCGCAATAAAATATAATTGTGACGATGATGATGATTTTAATCGAAATTTAGTAGTGCTATTAGAAAAAGAGAAATGATCAAATACTATTTTTTTAAGTTTGTTTACAATATTAATAGTTTTTAAAAAAATTATAAAAATAAGTTTTGCAACCAAAACCAACCACATATGTAACTTATGTGAAAAAGTTGTGTATTTTTTTTTTGTTGTATTCGAGTAATAAAATTATATTTTTGTAATAAAAAGTTGAAAAATCGTATTTTTGCAAATTAAAAATTTAATAAAATCGAATTTTGGGGGTAAATTCTTACATTGTATTCCAAAAATTTATTTTGGGAGAAAAGAAAAAAAGTGAAAATATTTAATTACTTTAGCTTCTTCCTGATTGACTCTTTTGAAACAAAAGAACCTTCATTTTTTCAAAATTCTCCTTTAACTTTTAATATGATTGAAAGCATTTTTCTTTCTCTTATTAATGAATACTAGCTTAAATCTCATGCAATACACGAATTCCCGTTATTATTTAAAAAAATTATTTATCATGTCATATTATGATTTTAAAATGTTTATATAAATACATAGATATTATAATAGTGTAACATGTAATCGTAGTTTAGTACGATGTCCAAGTAGTTTAGTAGTTTAACGAATATATACCATTATTTATTTATTTTTTAATAATAGGATAAGTCGTGGTTCAGTTGTATAAATACTAGTATTTTAATAATTTAGTAGTTTAATAGATATATAATACTATTTATTTACTTTTTTAAGAAAATAAAATTAGGAAATAATATTGAACCAAATTATACCACATTCTTATTATTATAGCATAGTCTAAATAACGTTACAATTAGCTAGAGGAACTCAAATGTACATGAGATGGATGAAAGTAGTTGCGTAAAAATCATCTTCCCTCTAAATTATTGAGAGGAGTATTCTTGAAATTTTACTCAATTATTAATCGACGCCAACTTTAGTATGTAATGTTGAATTTAACAGTTAAAGATTATTTATCTTTAAGGCGTTATTCACATCGAATTTAAACTTTTTTTTTCTTTGTTCACACCTCACTCACTAAATAGTAAAAAGGTTTTTCATAAATATTTTCCTTGTTCCCTGAGGTGTTTTCTCTCTTTATGCTTTGTCCACCCTGTAAAAAAAACTTGTCCTTGTTGTGAATTGATTTTGTCATGTGGTCAAATATTGTAATAGTAAGGCTAAGTTTTAGGTGTAGAATTGTTATCATATGAATTAATTACATGTCATCTTTCACTTGCTATAAATTTAACTTGAATTTGTGAATGAGAATTGCACTCGAGCATTCTATATCTGCTCTTTCTCTTACTCATCTTGCTCTCTCTCGGATCAAATATAGTAGTTCTTTTAGCAGCTCTTTTATTGTTACTAAAGCCGGTATTTTACAACACGTTATCAGCACGAAGCCCTGCCGAAACTGAGAAGGTATACTTTTAATTTAAATGTACATATATATGAGTAGACGTGGTTATACCCTCTACTAATAATTTAAATATGTATGGTCGGAGCACCGCCTATTATTTTACGGTACCATTTAATTTTGGGTAATACCGAAGTATAGTAGGAACCTTAATTTATAATTTGTATAACTATCGTATAATAACTTTTTGCCCCTAACTAACTTATGCAGGATTGTCCACTTTAATTTATTATTGATCGGAGATAACCAGCATACGCAGACGTCCGTATGCCGGGTGAAAATTCATTTGTCATTTTATATATAGATCTGTTTATATTATCTGAAGGGTTTTTAGCACATAAACGCAGCGAAAACGTAAATTTAATCTTAAAAAAAAAACGAAACCGTCCGCAGGTTCCATGCGAAAAATAATATTTAATTTGTAGTTCAATATGTTTACCTTAAGAAGTTTTACGTTAATGGAAAGATGAAGGTCTTTAATAGCGATCCAATAACGATGAACGGAGATCCTTAGCAGCTGCTCCTCAGGTGTGAAGCACTCCACCGGTATCCACCAAGAAAACGATGTAATAAAGGAGGAGGAGATGGAGAAAATTAGGGTTTTGTAAATCTTTTTGGTTGAGGCAAAAATAGGGTTTATAATAGTATATTTATAGGCAAAATTTTCAGTTGAAAATTTTCCCATAAAATATTATTATTATTAACCCTTTATTATTCTCACTAATAATTAAAACACCTTTTAATTATTAATCCTTTTTCTAAACTCTTTAAAAATAATTCTCTCACTTGATTTAATTTCCAAATATTAAATTCTTAATTAATAATATTAAGAAACATTTCTTAATTAATTTATAATAAATTAAATCTCATTTAATCAATTATTAAATTTGCCAATTAATTATTTATTTCATAAATAAATAATTATCAGCCATTATTAATTAATTCCTCCACCATTAAATCATTCTCTTTTATGGTGTGACCCTGTAGGTTCAATATTAAGCCGGTAGTAGAAATAAATAATAATAATAAAACTATTTTATCATTATTTATATAAATTCTCTAATTCATTAAATATGATTAATTAATTAATCATATTTATTTTACATCGTGAGGGATATTTCTCAGCATATCGCGACTATCCGGATAATACGAATTCACTGCTTAGAATACCAATAACCTATTCAGTGAGTAGTTACCGTACAATTAATTCCTTCTACCCTGCAATGTCACGATTAAATACAAGGCATGAAACTTGTGTCAAGCCTATCTTATTTAATCACTTGATTTCCCATTCACTATGCTTAGTTCTATTTAATGTAAATTAGAAACTCCTTTCTAATTTCATTCACTCTGACCAGAGATTCCTGAACTGACATAAGTGGATCAGCATTGAACATTCTCTTCCTACACTGGAAGGGGTAAATCCTTTATTGATCATACACTATCTTCGTGTACAAATTCTTATATACCCAGTAGAGCCCTTATAATTGTCCCTTGAGACTAAGAACTAAACCAAAGCATAGTTCAGTATACACAAGATGACTATGATGACCTCAACTCTAAGGATACTTGTACAATTATCACTAAGTGAACAACTGCTGACACGTGAGTGAACTCCATCAGTTGTTCAGTTGTGTGAGTCATGTTCAGTGAACTTATTCTATAATAAGCACCTACATACTTGCTATAGTGTCACCACACAAATGTCTATGAGAACAGACATCCTTCATAATGAAGCAAGCATAGTATGTACCGATCTTTGCGGATTATTAATTACCAGTTAGTAATCCTACGACCAGGAACTATTTAAGTTTAGAGTTATCATCTTTTAGGTCTCATTATTATGATCTCATCACAATCCATAAAAAGCTTTACTCTAAACTGTGGCATATCTTATTTAAATATTTAAATAGATAGAGCCCGCAATAAAAATAAAACAAGCATTTTATTAATATCAATGAAATCAAAACAAATTACATAAAAGTTATTCCTAAATCAGCATACATGATTGGACTTAGAACATATCTCTTTCATTATCAATGATAATAATGATATATACATTGATTATTGCGTACTTGTTAACGCATCCGATTAACTAGGATTTTATGTAATATTTACATTGATGAATTAAAATTTAATAATTTTCATGTTAATTTAGATTTAGTATGACAAATATTACAAGCTTGTCGTTCATTGCTTTGGACATTTCTGGCGATAATTATTTATCATGGGTACAAGATGTAAAGTTGCATTTGGGTTTAAAAAAATTAAGTGATACAATAAAGGCTGAAAATAAATCTACAGCTGAAGAAAACTTTACCTCTATAATTTTTCTCCGACACCACATGCATGAAGATTTAAAATCTAAGTAGTTGGAAGTCGAGGATCCCTTTATTTTATGGGAAAATCTAAATGATAGGTTCGATCACCAGAAATTAGTTTATCTACCTGCAGTTGAAAATGATTGGGCTAATTTAAGACTTCAGGATTTTAAGAGTGTCCGAGCATATAACTCTGCTTTGTTCAAAATAAGTTCTAGGCTTATTATGTGTGGTGAGAAAGTTTCGGAAAAAAGAAAAATCGATAAAACATTATCAACTTTTCACCCCAACAATATCAACTTAGCAGAGATGTACAGGGAGCGCAAATTTACTAAGTTCGGGGATCTTCTATCAACTCTCCTCGTTGCTGAACAGAATCATGAATTGGTGATTAAGAATCATCAATCCCGTCCAACAGGATCTGCCCCATTACCTGAAGTAAATAACATGTAATTCCAGCAGAATGTACGTGGAAAAGGGTATAGAGGTGGACGGGGCCAAGGGCGGTACCGTGGACGAGGTCGGAGCCATATAACAACTCTGGTCACCGGAAGTGGCAATCTGAATCACAGAGTAAAAGAAAGGCACCACGAGGAGGAAAAACTAAAAAAGTTTGTTATAGGTGCGGCTTGGATGGGCACTGGACACGTAATTGTCATGCCCCAGATCATCTTGTTAAGCTATATCAATCTTCTCAAAAATCAAAAGAGAAAATGGTAGAAACAAATTTCGCCAACAATAACATAGATGATTTTCCGAGAATCACAATTGGAGGAATAAGCATTAATGGTCCAAATGAACCTAACGAAACTCCCATATGGGAGGTTAAAGATTAGTTTCATATAATTACTATAGTAGTATGTATTGTGTGCTTTATTTTGTTTGAACTATGTAGTGTGTTATGTTCTTATCAAATAAATTATGTTTCTTAATTATATACAGAATGAATTCTGAAGATATATGCATTGCTGATTTTGGTACAACTCATACGATTCTATAGAACCAAAAATATTTGACCCAAATAACCAAAACTGAATCTCAAGTCGGAACGATTTCTGGCGTACCTAATATAATCGAAGGTTTTGGAAAATTTAGTTCCGTCCTACCTAATGGTACCCACATACACATTACAAATGCATTATATTCTAGTAAGTCTACTAGAAATCTTCTTAGTTTTAAAGATATCTGACTCAATAATTTTCACATCGAAACTACGTCTGAGGCTAATAGAGAATATCTTCTTATTACTTCCGCTAATCCTAGCAACAAGAAAATCTTAGAAAAGTTTCACTGACTTTCCTCAGGATTATATATGATAAAAATTAGAACTATTGAGTCGCACAATATCATTGCTTCCAAACTCATAGATCCAAAATCTTTTACACTTTGACATGAAAGATTAGGTCATCCTGGCGTCTCTATGATGCGTCGTATTATAGAGAATTCTACTGGTCATCCTCTTAAAGATTTTAAAGTTCTTTCCAACAATGACCCTCCATGTTCAGCATGTTCTTTAGGAACACTGATTACTCGACCATCCCCTACTAAAGTTCAGCTTGAAAGCCCAACTTTTCTAGAAAGGATCCAAGGCGACATATATGGACCTATACACCCATCATCTGGCTCGTTTAGGTACTTCATGGTATTAATCGATGCCTCAACTAGATGGTCTCATGTTTGTCTTCTCTCAACTCATAATGATGTTTTTGCAAAATTACTTGCCCAAATAATCAAATTACGAGCTCAATTTCCAGATCATTGCATCAAGTCAATTCGTTTAGATAATGCCGGCGAATTCACATCTGCAACTTTTGTCGACTATTGCATGTCTGTAGGAATCTCAGTTGAACACCTATTTTCTCATGTACATACACAAAATGGGTTAGCTGAGTCCTTTATCAAAAGACTCCAACTTATTGCCAGACCGTTATTGTTAAAATCAAAATTACCTACATCTATTTGGGGTCACGCAATACTTCATGCTGCTAATATTATTAGGATTAGACCAACTTCCTACAACCAACATTCTCCGCTACAACTGGTACTTGGTCAAGTTCCTAATATTTCTCACTTCAAAATTTTCGGAAGTGTTGTATATGTACCGATTGCTCCACCACAAAGATCGAAGATGGGAGCTCAAAGAAGAATAGGTATCTACGTTGATTTTGATTCCATATCTATAATTAGATATCTAGAGCCTCTAACTGGAGACTTGTTTACCGTAAAATATGCAGATTGTCATTTTGACGAGTCTATGTTTCCTCCCTTAGGGGGAGATAAACATTCAAATAAAATTAATCCTGACATAACATGGAATGCATCAGGATTATATTTTCTAGATCCACGTACCGGTCAATGCGAACTTGAAGTTAATAGAATTATTCATATGCAAAATATCGCAAACCAAATGCCTGACACATTTAATGATTCTAGAAATATAACTAAATCTCATATACCTGCAGTAAATACTCCATCTAGAATAGATATAACAATTCAAAAATCATATACAAAAGAATTGGTTACAGAATCAAACCACGCCTGAAACGTGGTAGACCGGTCGGTGCAAAAGATGTTGCACCACGAAAAAGAAAAATAAAGAAAGTTTCCCCTGAAGTGGCACATGCTCCAGAAGAAGCAAATACCCCTGAAGTGGTATTATCTCCTGAAGAGATTCCAGTCCCCGAAGATACGGGATTAAATAATCATGAAATTTCAATAAATTATGTGCATGATATGAAATTATGGGATCGAAGTAAAGCCATAATCGATGATGTATTTGTGTATTCTGCGGCATTGGATATCGACATAAATTGTGATCCTGAACCACAGAGTGTAGATGAATGCCGTCGAAGAAAAGACTGGCCAAAATGGAAAGACGCAATCCAAACAGAATTAAATTCATTGCATAAAAGAGAAGTATTTGGACCTGTTGTCCAAACACCAATTGGTGTGAACTCTGTTGGGAATAAATGGGTATTCATAAGAAAATTAAATGAAAAGAATAAAATTATGAGATACAAAGCCCGACTTGTAGCACATGGGTTTTCTCAAAGGCCTGGCATTGATTATCAAGAGACATACTTACCAGTGATGGATGTAATTACCTTTCGTTTTATATTAGGTATGGCATCTAAAGAAAATTTGGAAACACTTCTTATGGACGTCGTTACTGCATACCTATATGGTTCACTTGATAGTGAAATCTTTATGAAAATCCCAGAAGGGTTAAAAATGGACGAGTTCAAGAAACCTCGTCATATATACTCCATTAAACTTCAACGATCATTGTATGGACTGAAACAATCTGGTCGTATGTGGTATACCAGACTTAGTCGTTATTTACAAAAGAATGGGTATATTAGTAATCAAATTTCTCCATGTGTTTTTATCAAAAAAGCACAATCTGGTTTTGTGATTATTGCTGTATATGCGGATGATTTAAACCTTGTAGGAACAACTACAGAGATTGATGAAGTTGTCATATATCTAAAGACAGAGTTTGAAATGAAAGATCTTGGAAGGACAAAATATTGCCTTGGTATACAAGTCGAGCACTTGTCATCAGGAATTTTCCTCCACCAATCTACGTATACAAAAAATGTTTTGAACAGATTTTACATGGATAAATCTCATCCATTGAGTACTCCAATGGTGGTTAGATCTTTAGAGCCTGATAAAGATCCATTTCGACCACGAGAAGATGATGAAGAGGTTCTTGATCCTGAAATCCCATATCTAGGTGCACTTATGTATCTTGCAAATAATACAAGGCCAGATATTGCATTTGCTGTGAATTTATTGGCTAGATTTAGCTATGCTCCGATGGACAAACATTGGAATGAGATCAAACATATATTCCGTTATCTTCGTGGAACAACAGACTTTGGATTATTCTTCCCAAAAAACTCGATATCTCAGTTGATTGGATATGCAGACGCTGGATATTTGTCAGATCCTCATTTTGGTAAATAACAAACATGATATGTGTTTACATATTGCGGTACAGCCATTTCCTGGAAATCTACGAAGCAAACTACAGTGGCAACCTCAACAAATCACTCAGAACTCATTGCAATTCATGAAGCCAGTAGAGAATGTGTTTGGTTGCGATCTATCATCAAGAATATTCGAGAATCATGCTAGAAGTCCTACCATTATGTTTGAGGATAACACTGCATGCATTGATCAACTCAAGGAAGGATATATCAAAGGAGACAGGACGAAGCACATTTCACCAAAATTCTTTTACACTCATGAGCTTCAAAAGAATGGTGAAATTGATGTACAACAAATTCGGTCATGTGACAACCTTGCTGATTTATTCATGAAATCATTACCAAATTCAAGATTTGGGAAATTATGACAAAAGATTGGAATGCGCCGACTCAAGAATTTGTTTCAACAAAATTCAGAGAAGGATTAGTTTTTCAAGGGGAGATTGTACTCTTTTTCTTTCGTCAAAGTTTTTATCCCACTGAGTTTTTCTTTGACAAGGTTTTAACGAGGCAGTCTATGATCCATACCACAATGACAATCAAAGGGGAGTGTTGTGAATTGATTTTTCCATGTGGTCAAATATTGTAATAGTAAGGTTAAGTTCTGGGTGTAGAATTGTTACCATATGAATTAATTACATGTCCCCTTTCACTCGCTATAAATATAGCTTAAATTTGTGAATGAGAATTGCACCCGAGCATTCTTTCTATGCTCTTTCTCTTACTCATCTTGCTCTCTCTCCGATCAAATATAGTAGTTGTTTTAGCAGCTCTTTTATTGTTACTATAGCCGGTATTTTATAACAGTCCTGTTTTTTTTTCCAAAATTGATTCTTCCTGCCCCCTAAGAATAACTATAATTATTCAAAACATTAAAATTTAAAACAAAAAATAGTCGATGATATGAAACAAAATATCATACATAATCTATTTTTACATCTAATCCTTCACAACTCATCACCAAAACAAATTCTCAAAGTTCATGTCATCACATGAATTAATCTTTCCGTTTAAATATACTTTGAGTTTTTTCAATCAAATTAATCATTTTTTAAATGAATATTTAAAATTATTTTTATAACATATGAATAAATTAAAAAACTATTTTTTAAGAATATAATTTTTATTTTTTTTATTATATAAAATTTATTCAAAATTAAATACATTTACACAAAAATCAAGTTATTTCGGATAGAGGTTATGGTGCATGTTACATATGGTATAATAAGCTGGGCATTTCATAACTTCAATTAACCAGACATGTTAAGGATTTGGCATACATTTTACTATTTTTTTTATTTTTTAATAATTATTTTCATATTATTAATATTCAGAAATAACAAATATTATTCTAAAGTATTTACACATATGTGAATATCCAAAAATTTACCAATATTAATTATATTTGGTTGTTAATATAATTAAATTTGATTTTATATTCAAATTCACTTTATATTAATATAATTCATATTTTAAATTTTATTATATTTAACTGATTAATGATATATCCTTTTGACAAAAATCATACCTATACGCATACCTTTCAGCTTCTGGAGTCTCGTGACAAGTTCCCTGACATACACCGAGGACAAGGGTGGTGTACCCAGACTCCCCGAAGACATGCCTTTTGCCAAATGACATGTCATTTATCAATTAAATATAATAAAATTTGATAAATAATTATTATACTAACATACAATTAACTTGAATATAAAATTAAAGTTATATGACTGTAGCAACCAAATACCATCATAATACTCATTTGAATTATTAAATTTTTAGATATTAAAATATATGTAAATATTTTAAAATTATATTTATTATTTCTGGATATTTCTAATATTAAAATAATTATTAAAAAATAAAAAAAAATTAGTAAAAAAACATGCCGAATTATGAAAAGGCATGACTGACTTGACATGAGCATTTTAGCATGTCCATATGACTGTCACATGCACCCTAGCATTGACTCAAGAGTTCAGAGCGAACAAAACCAAAACCATTTTGGCGTTTTTCTAAGACAAACTCAATCTATTAGAGCTGTCTAATCGACAAAACATGATGTTAAAAATCGGTTTTCCCAGTTTGATCACAAATATTTCAAATCAACTCAAACCTGAATCGAATTTGAATGGAATCAAGTTTTACCGTTAGTACATTTTGTACCCAAACAAATCTGATATTTAGAGTAACTTCGACAATATTATTTGAAATTGTTAGTTAAAATAATATAAAATAATAATGTCTAAAATTTTGTAAAAGCCCCTTCAATGACTGTTAGCTAAACAATATTACTTTCGCCCCTCATTTTTTTTACGGTTTTTCATATGTGACACGCATTTTAAGGTAATTATAAAGTATATTTCCGTAATTTATTTTTTAAATATATTTTTTAATATAAAGGTTTGAGCATTATTTTTTTATTTAGAAGAAACAAAAATTTAAAAAAAATCATGCAACAACATTTAATAATAAAATTAAAGTGCGTGACGAACCCCTGCCCCATACGTAAAGACAGGGGCGTAGCTAGGGCTGTACAGACAAACCGCTCAACCGTATCCAACCGCTCAACCGCTCGAAGCCGAACCGCATTTGAGGATAATCGCGAAATGCGGGTTGGTTGTGGATTCAAATTTTAAAAACCGCTCGTTCGTGATTTGGATGCAGTTTTAAATTCTTGGAAATCGTAAAATCACAACCGTAACCGCAACTCGCAACATATATTTATAATAAATTATATTTCCAAAAATGTAGTTGATATCATATAAATTAGTAAGTATACACATTTATTAACTAATCTTAGGTTAATGTTAAGACATCGTTCATAAGATTCACCATCATTATAAGATATATAACCAAACAAATGAAAATTGTAATCAACATGTAATTTTTTTTATCATTTTCTTCTTTTTTTCTCTCGCCTCTAAATTTTTGTATGTTTTTAATATTCTTGCTCTACACGGAGCATTAGTTTATATTTTATTTTTGAATGTAATTTATCACGTAACTTAAACTTTAATTTATTAATATTCCGAATTTATTTTTTTGCAAATTATTAATTATTTTAAAATAAGTGGTTGAACCGCAAACCGATCCGCAATAACCGCAAATTCATAACTGCAATTGACGCGGTTAATCGCAACCGCCAGTGCAGTTGCGGAAGACAATTTTCTAAAATCGCTCTTCGTGGTTTGGTTCGACTTTTATCCCAAAACCGATCTGATCCGAACCGCGTACACCCCTAGGCGTAGCTATATGTTGAGCAGGGGGTCATTTGCACCCCTCAACTAGGGCTGCCAATGGATCGGAAATCCGGTCCGATCCGAAGGCTAACAGAGCGGATATGGATCACTCATAAAAAAATCTGATCCGAAAAAAATCCGATCCGATAACGATCCAATCCGATAAGTACCGGATATGGATTTAGGACGATCCGATCCGTTAATGATCCGATCCGTATAATTTATTATATATATAATAATTAGATATAAAATATAAAATATATTTATATATTTTTTTTAACATTTTAGAGTAGTTGAGTGTCTTTTTTCTATTAGTATATATATAGATTTGTATGGAAAAAAATAGAGGAGGGAGGAATGGTCAAAGTAAGCCGAAGAAGGGCATGTGGCAACAGAGACAGCCCCATGCATGTCACATTTGGCTTGTGATATTTTTATAAAAAAACTACGCATTGCAGTTTCTTTGGACGTACTCCTTTTATTTATTGAGTTACATGGATAAATTTCTTTGATTTCATCAGTGTTATATTTGCAGAAGAATAAAGACCGCAATATAGTTTTATATTCAAAATTTAGTATTTTAGTTTTGATGTTATTGAATTTTAATTTATTGTATAACTAGGTGAAAAAACCGCGCTTCGCGCGGTTCAAATAAAAATAATATAATGACATAAATAATATGCAGAGAATATTACATGAAAAGTGTTTATTTAAAATTTTGGAAAATGTTGGTTAACCGTTTATATCTTCAAATTTAGTGATTTACTATAATTAGTTATTCTTTTTTCATTTGACAAATTAATTAGTTCATTCTACGTTTGTGTAATTTTTCGATCATCATCCGCACATGTAATTTTTTTTTTTTTGAAGTTGGTTGTGATCTAAAGTGTTCATTTATTCAACAGATTTAGATAGATTTAGATGGACAAAATTCTGCAAATATTTTTAAAATGATTAGTTTGAAAAGAAGCTTGCACCCCATATTTATTTTAATAATCTGTACAATCTGGGAACAACAGTACACAGTGCACACGAAAAAAAATTATAACTAAAGTGTGGATATTGATTCTTATCATTAGATCCTGCTTGAGCTTTTATCTAGAATCACACATATCATCTTTCAATTGAAAGAAATTAAAAAAGAAACAGAAATGTACATTGCATTTACATTTACAGTCTCCTGAATGAACAATGTCAAGATACATAGCCATATCACTAAGCAACTCCACAAACAATGCACCTGAGAATTAAATGGATGACCTTACCTGAAAACATCGCAGTCCTAAAAACTCACACTTCCTAACTCTAAATTTCTGGTGTCTCATTATCTCCGAGATACTCGATAGGCAGTAAGATATTCACATTTCTCAAACCCATGTTGATTGTAAAAAGCCTTCGAAACTCAAGCTTGTTTATTATTTTTCCTTTTCATGAATGTCAGCTTCCTCCAAAAATAATTGCATGGATTCTTTCAATCCTACTTGCAAATCATAAATGTAGATTTAAAAATTGCACGTGAATTTGAATTGCTATAGAAAATAAATACTTTGAGTCAGGCCAAAATAAGAAAAGATATTAAACACACAAAATAATCAAGATTATATTGGCTTGGATAAACAGGGAAAAAAAGCAAAGAAGGGGGGAAATCATTACCTTGACTCTTGGCGAATTTACTCTACACAGTTCGAAAGAGGTAGACTGGTTGTTAAAGAGGAAATTTAATACCCAAAAGTTTACATGACAGAAACATTTGGTGTAAAATCATGTTCCAATAATATGTTGCAAGACTTAAAGGCTCTGTGTATGAGACGTAGACTTAAATATCCATGAAGATACGTCAGACATGGAGTTGCACCGAGTGCTACTATTAAGCGGACATCCAATCTTGTGGAACATCTCTGACTTAAATGATAGCAGGTGAACCCCCTCGTGTTTTCAACTCTTAGAAGCACATATATACCCATTCGCGATTTTTTTTTGCTAAGCAGATTTTTAACTCTTAGAAACACATAAACACGCATAATTAAGATGTGATAATCCACAAAATATTTTTTTAAGTGAACTCGACACCACAAAAACAGCAATAAGAGAGGGTACCGTGTAGTAGTCCACAAAATATTTTTTAACTGAACTCGGCACCACAAAGATAGCAATAAGAGAGGCTACCGTGTAAATAAGATTCAACAACCCCTGCACTAAATTTTGCGTTAAAAATAAACGTATTTTGCATGTTAGAAACAATAATAAATTTATACAATATAACTATATATCAAGAATATAAATATATCCATGATCTTAAATTGTAAAGTCTTACTTGTATGGCCAATATTGAGGTTGTATATTATGACATAGAAATTGTTATACAATATGTAGTTTATGCACAATAATATATTGTCTATTTTGTGGCGCATGAAGATTGTGAAAGACTTACATTACAAGTTTATAAAAAAATTATCTTGCTATCTCGTTTGGTCAATAACTTGTACAAGTTGTACTCTACGTATAGGGAAATGAAGCAGGCCCATGTTCCATAGATTAAAAAAATAGTGCAGGAAATTAGAATAAAAGTTTTGCATACAATAACATAAACAATTTTCACCTTAACAGTTACCCCCAATTTTCCTCATCTTCTAGTCAAGCGCAACCCGGTCAAAAAGAGGTTATGCCGGCTATCAAACTATATATCTTTGCATAATCTGTTAGCGATAATACTGTATCAGTGCATAGTTTATCAATAGCCACTAAGCTACTAAATTTCTACTAAATTTACCTATGTAGCATTTAACTAATTTACATTAAGAGTTTTTAAAGTAAAAAGAAATTTGTTGCCTAAAAAGAGGTATAAATTTTGAAGCAAAATGCAGCAGAATAATAAACCGTCCTTATCAATACAACAGAGGGAAAATATTGTAAAACCCATCACATTGGTGGGAAGAACACATTTCCAAGAAAGAAAAACTATGGTAATAGACGAACACTAAACTCAAAGAACACAAAAAAATAAAACTCATTTGAATTACAAGTAGGAGATTAAAATGAAGGGAAACTCATTTGTAAGTACCTTTTCAAGATTGGGCGTTCTGAAGAGGCAAAATTGTTTCCCCTTTTAAACATTGCAGTACCTTCAACAAAAATAAAGGATTAAGCAACTATCCCCTAGGAACCCACATCTTTTGTTAAACAAAACTCTATTGTGCAACAATTGTAAAATTAAGAATTTAGCATAGATTAATAAATCAAACATCGACAATTAACATATGTTTAAAACTAATTAGTGCGAGCACAACAATAGGTAATATTTAAAAAGGGAAGATGGAACAAATTCATCAATGTTTGAAAATCGGAAACATAAGAAATTATAGCTCACACTGAACTTATATCAAACATGTTAACTAAACAGTTTACAACCAATTTACTTCACAAAGCTGTAGCAAAAAAGACATATAAATAATCCAAAATATTTATACCTTTGTAGGTGCAAATGGTATTGTAATTTAGTCCTCCCCAAATCATGTCGTTAAGTCATTTTTACAATACAGCAACACCAAAATTTGAGGAGTTTGCTAACAAAAGTAAAACGAATAAACTTAATGTGACCTTGAATTCGATGATATGCATTGTGTCCATAATTAATGGCATGAATATATAATTATCATATATTTGAGAATGGATAAGATCAAAAAATCACAGCAAACACCTTGATTTTTTCAAAATATAAATTGAGTGTATATACATTAGCAAACATTTCTAAGTATAACTCTATAAGTGTGGATCGAAATGAGTAGTGATAAACCTGATTGAACGGAAAGATTCCTCATAAGAGGTGAATTATCTTAAAAAATTTCCTCTTCCGGCCCATAACTTTTATAGTTGCTTCGCTATACACAAAAGTGTATATATAGGTTCACACTTGAACAGATGGGGTAGGCGGACAGGCTAAAACTGATTGGCTTTGGAAGGTAGAAAAACCAGCCCTTTTGATTTTCTTTAAAGTAATTGCCTTGCAGTTACAAAGAGGGGATGAGAAAAAGTGACAAATAGATGAGGGCGTAGAATTTTGACAAAATAGTTCTAACATGTTTGAGAGGTGCCACGTGTGTCGCCCGGGATTTTACTAAACCATTATTATGGTATCAGAGCTTAGGCAAGCGGGAGAACTAAGGTTCGATTCCTAGCCACCCCCAGTATTCTCATAATTTATTGTGGACACTAAAGGCAATTATGCCCCAAAGATGGGCGCCGGTGTTCCACTCTTTGACCCATAAATGGGCTTTCGAGTGAGGGGAGTGTTAAATATATGATCCTATTGGGGCCTTCCTCTAACACCTTAAGGTTTTAGATGAGCTGGTTACTCAACACGTGGCACCTCTCAAACATGTTAGAACTATTTTGTCAAAATTCTACGCCCTCATCTATTTGTCACTTTCTCTCATCCCCTCTTTGTAACTGCAAGGCAATTACTGTAAAGAAAATCAAAAGGGCTGGTTTTTCTACCTTCCAAAGCCAATCAGTTTTAGCCTGTCTGCCTACCCCATCTGTTCAAACTGAACTTATATCAAACATGTTAACTAAACAGTTTACAACCAATTTACTTCACAAAGCTGTAGCAAAAAAGACATACAAATAATCCAAAATATTTATACCTTTGTAGGTGCCAATGGTATTGTAATTTAGTCCTCCCCAAATCATGTCGTTAAGTCATTTTTACAATACAGCAACACCAAAATTTGAGGAGTTTGCTAACAAAAGTAAAACGAATAAACTTAATGTGACCTTGAATTCGATGATATGCATTGTGTCCAGAATTAATGGCATGAATATATAATTATCATATATTTGAGAATGGATAAGATCAAAAAATCACAGCAAACACCTTGATTTTTTCAAAATATAAATTGAGTGTATATACATTAGCAAACATTTCTAAGTATAACTCTATAAGTGTGGATCGAAATGAGTAGTGATAAACCTGATTGAACGGAAAGATTCCTCATAAGAGGTGAATTATCTTAAAAAATTTCCTCTTCCGGCCCATAACTTTTATAGTTGCTTCGCTATACACACAAGTGTATATATAGGTTCACACTTGAACAGATGGGGTAGGCGGACATGCTAAAACTGATTGGCTTTGGAAGGTAGAAAAACCAGCCCTTTTGATTTTCTTTACAGGAATTGTCTTGCAGTTACAAAGAGGGGATGAGAGAAAGTGACAAATAGACGAGGGCGTAGAATTTTGACAAAATAGTTCTAACATGTTTGAGAGGTGCCACGTGTGTCGCCCGAGATTTTACTTTATATAGATATATAGATTTTTAAATTGATATTTGTATTATATTTGCTTTTCAATATTTTTTTTATAAAATATTGGGTGTAATGTAAAAAAATTGTGTTTGCATTTTATTTTTAAAAAATTAGACGGATCAAAACTCCGGTCCGTGATCCTAACGGATCCGGATATGGATCGGGCTATAAAAAATCCGACAAAAATTCGATCTGGATCCGAATCCGGTAAAATTAAATGGATCAGGATATGGATCAATGACGATCCGATCCATTGACAGCCCTACTCTCAACTCTCAAGTGTCTTCTTTTTTCTATTATATAAAATTTAAATATTTTATATTGGACCCTAAAAATAATATTTTTGAGCCCACTTAAATTTTATACATAACCCCACTTAATAATATAACGTGTAAAAGAGTGCATAAATTTATCTTTTAAGTTCAACAAAAGAGGTTAAATATATCGGATAAGAGATAAATCGTTAATTATATTCTTGTTAAATATAAATCGAAAACATTGTATTTGAAAGATATTATAATTTAAAATTTATTTATGGTTAATTCTTTTTTCGACCCCCTTGACTTGATTTTCTGGCTACGCCCTTGCGTAAAGAATTGAGGGGGACGGAGGGAGTATAAAAAACCAATTATCTATATTTTACTAAACCTAAATGATATTGTATTTCAACTTAATTGGATATAATGGTTGTCTATATTTTAAAAATATCATGTTGTTATTATTTCCGTTTTTTATAAATAAATTATTTTATTTCAGTACGGTAACGCTTGACACCTACATACTAGCTATAGTGTCACCACACAAATGTCTATGAGAACAGACATCCTTCATAATGAAGCAAGCATAGTATGTACCGATCTTTGCGGATTATTAATTACCAGTTAGTAATCCTACGACCAGGAATATCTTATTTAAACACTTAAAATAGATAGAGTCCGCAATAAAAACAAAACAAGTCTTTTATTAATATCAATGAAATCAAAACAGATTACATAAAAGTTATTCCTAAATCCTCATACATGATTGGACTTAGGACATATCTCTTTCAATCTCCCACTTGTACTAAAGCCAATCACTCTAGTATCTAATACCCATCTTGTCTTTATGACGATCAAAGTGACTTTGAGAAAGTGGCTTTGTTAAAGGGTCTGCTATGTTGTTATGTGTGTCAACTCTCTCGACGTTGACATCTCCTCTTTCAACAATCTCCCTAATCAGATGAAAGCGCCGCAGGACATGTTTGGAATTTTAATGAGACCTAGGTTCCTTGTGCGTTGTTATCACAATACAACACAATAGGCTCTTCAACGCTAGGAATAACTCCCAATTCAGAAACAAATTTCCTCATACAAATGGCTTCTTTTGCAACCTCACTTGCATCTATATATTCTGCTTCCGTTGTGGAGTCAGCCGTTGTAGACTGTTTGGAACTCTTCCAACTAATCGCACCACCATTCAGAGTAAACACGTACCCTGACATGGATTTGCTATCACTTTATGATTGAAAACTAGAGTCAGTATAATCCTCTATTTTCAACTCAGATTCACCACCAAAAATAAGAAAAATGTCCTGAGTCCTTCGCAAGTACTTAAGGATGTTTTTCACTGCTTTTCAGTGGTCTTCACCTCGATTGGACTGATATCTGCTCGTCACACTAATTGAATAAGCAATATCAGGCCTTGTACATAATATCGCGTGCATGATAGATCCTATTGCTGAAGCATAAGGAATCTTACTCATACGCTCTCTTTCCTCAGGTGTCTTAGGAGACATTTGTTCGGAAAGGGACACTCCATGGCTCATCGGTATGAGACCCCTTTTGGAGTTTTCCATGCTAAACCTTTTAAGCACTTTCTGGATGTATGTACCCTGGATAAGACCTATCATTCTTCTAGATCTATCTCTATAGATCTTCATACCGAGAATGTAGGATGCTTCTCCCAAGTCCTTCATGGTGAAGTTCTTTGATAGCCATACTTTGACTGATTGCAGCATCAGTATATCATTTCCTATAAGAAGTATGTCATCTATATACAATACAAGAAATGTTACTGCGCTCCCACTAACCTTCTTGTAGACACATGGTTCATCTATGTTTTTGATAAAACCAAACTCTTTGATTGTCTCATCAAAACGGATGTTCCATCTACGAGAAGCTTGCCTTAAACTATATATGGTTCGCAGCAGCTTACACACTAGGTGTTCATTTCACTTGGAAAGAAAACCCTCTGGCTGTGTCATATACACTTCCTCCTCAAGTTCCCCATTGAGGAAGACCGTTTTCATGTCCGTTTGCCAGATCTCATAGTCGTAGTAAGCAGCAATCGCAAGAAAAATCTGAATTGATTTTAACAGGGCTACAGGCGAAAAAGTTTCATCAAAGTCAATCCCTTGCCTTTGTTTGAATCCTTTTGCCACGAGACTGGCCTTATAGGTCTCCACCTGGCCATCTGCTCCAATCTTTCTTTTGTATACCCACTTGCACCCAATAGGCTTAACACCTTCACGCGCCTCAACCAGAGTCCATACTTGGTGGGTATACATAGATTCCATTTCGGATTTCATGGCACTATGCCATTTCTCTTAGTCAACACTACTCATAGACTCATTATAGGTCACAGGATCGTCATCATCAATGATTGACAACTCATTGTCATTCTCAATGACAAGGCCATAATACCTCTCAGGTTGGCGAGACACTCTCCATGTCCTACGAATGGGCAGTTCCACAGAAGGTTGTTCAGTCTGAACAGGTGTTTCCACTTGATCCGTAGTAGTTTGTGCTTCTTGAACTTCATCAAGTTCAATTTTGCTCCCACTGTTTCCTTCAAGGATAAACTGCTTTTCCAAGAAGGTAGCATGTCTGGAGACAAACACCCGATGATCGGTGTAAAAGTAATACCCCAAAGTCTCTTTAGGATATCCCACAAAATTACATTTTACGGATCGAGATTCCAGCTTATCTGGGTCAACTTTCTTGACATAAGCTGGACATCCCCAAATCTTAACATGCTTAAGACTCGGTTTCCTTTCTTTTCATATCTCATATGGAGTTTGAGGAACAAATTTGGAAGGCACCTTATTCAGTAAATATGCTGAGGTTTCCAATACATAACCCCATAGGAATACTGGAAGATTCGCATAGCTCATCATGGACCGAACCATGTCTAACAAAGTTTGATTTCTCCTTTCAGATACCCCATTCAACCGTGGAGTATATGGAGGAGTCCACTGGGAGACCATATCATTTTCTTTGAGATAATCTAGAAACTCTCCATTCAAGTATTCACCATCTGGATCTGATCGAAGAGTTATAATACTATGTTTGGTTTGTTTCTCCACTTCATGTTTATATTCTTTGAACTTTTCAAAGGCTTCAGACTTGTGTTTCATCAAATACACATATCTGAATCTAGATTTATCATCTATGAAAGTAATGAAGTATGAAAATCCACCAATGGCTTGCATAGACATTGGTCCACATACATCTGTGTGTACCAATCCTAGCAAATCTGCAACCCTCTCTCCATATCCACTAAATGAAGATTTTGTCATTTTACCCAATAGACAAGACTCGCATGTAGGATATGATTCAAAATCAAAGGGGTCAAGTAACCCTTCCTTATGCGATGTCCGCAGTCTATTTTCACTAATATGACCTAGCCTACAGTGCTATAAATAGGTCAGATTTTCATCATCTCCTTTTCTTTTATTAGTTTGTTCAATCTGATATAAATCATGCTCTACGTCACATACATACAGACCTTTATTTAAAATACCACGACCATAAAGAACATTATCTCTAAGAATAGAACATTCATTATTCTTAATAATAAATGAAAACCATCCAAATCCAACATAGGGATAGAAACAATATTCCTCACAATAGAGGGAACGTAATAACAATTATTCAAAATAATAGTCTTGCCCGTACGCATATGTAAACTAAATGATCCTAGAGATATGGCCGCAACCCCTGCTCCATTGCCCATACGTAGAATCACTTCATCTTTTTCAAGAGTCCTACTTCCCTTTAGTCCTTGCAACGAATTGCAAATATGAGAACCACATGCGGTATCTAATACCCAAGTAGAAATTTGACCTAGTGACATATTAACTTCGATTATGAACATGCCTGAATCAGAAGTGGTAGTCTCACTACCCTTCTTCTTCTTCGATTCTCCAAGGGAAACCTTGCAGTTCCTCTTCCAGTGCCCCAACTTGTTACAGTGGAAGCAAACAGCTAAATTAGAAACAGTCAACTTGTGAGCATCTAGTATGCTCCGGAGTGATAGTGTAGAAGACATGACGAATATAGTAAATCTGTAAATGATAAACACATAACAACACTTAGCAAATATTCAATTTTATTTTAAAATACTATATGAATCGGGTCTTTATTCATAAGTGGCTCCCACTAGTTTATCTAAATACAACCCCTAAGTGAAAACTAAGCATTCATAATACTAGTGGGAATAGGGATCCTACATTCCATCACACAACCTCGGCTGTAGCACGAAACGTCATGTGATGTTCAATAGGCAGACAACTCTTGTCAATTACATCTTATGTTATTCCCTAATATAACTTTAGCCTCTTGAATAATTGAGTCACGGCTGTAGCACGACAAACTCAATATTCTAAGTCAAGTCTAACCCAACATTTCGTATAATTGAATCAGTCTCCAACGGCCAACGACTATAGCACGTAACGACCTTTAGATTCTAATTCAATGTACACATCTCTATGTAATAGACAAGTATTTCTTATTTCGAAATTAAAGCCCTCGACTGTATCACGAAACGACAATGATTTAAAAATAAGAACCACTTTCTACCATGTTGGAAGGCTATGACCGACACAAGCCCGTTGTGTCATTGACCAATTACTACTTGATATTATTTAATTTTAGAGGGATTATATTACGTTACAATCATAATCATATTATAAAGAGATTCTTCCTTTTAAATTAAATATTTCAAATCAATAATCGATAATCAGATGATTCCCAGATCGGGTGGAGCATTGTCAAGAGGCGTCACTTACTAACCCTTTCTTACGGATAGAAATCTGTTGTTGACAGAATCATCATTTCTCTTAGTATTTAAAATTCATATTCAATTACGTGTTTCATAAACTCAAGAATCTCAAGATCGTATTCATAATATTTATATTAAGGTCATGAAACAATTTCACTATACTAGATTGTCTAACAAACGCCTTATGTTAATTAAGTTCACCTAAATCAATCATCGCATGATAAACCAAGTATATATCACATATATAAGCATGAATAAACGTAAAGGTAGGCATGTTAAATCATGTAGCATATTGGTCTAAGCATTATACATCTCTATGTATCACATGATGCATTTAAAAGCAATTAAAATAGTCAAAAACATGCTTTAAAATACTTCTGTCAGCTATAAACAGTCCGAAACAATTTCAGAAAATACAATATAATATACCATTAGATGCGTCTCGGAAAGACGAATCCAACGGCACCAAGCACGCTCAATTCTGACAAGCCACGCGCCCTCACGCGCCCCGAGAAGAAAATCCACGCGCCGACACGCGCACACGCGCTGTCAGGCGCGTGTCTGACTTTCGTCCACGCGCCCCAAACCCTAAGCTGACGTCAGCATGCCGTCATCTAATGACGTCAGCATGACGTCAACATGACGTCAGCATTACGCTGACCATTGACCCGCGCGTGTCTGACACGCTCCGCGCGTGACACACGAGCACGTGTGCCCCACGCGCGCTACTCCCCTCTTTCCTGACTGTCGCCGCCGACTTTGCTTTGCACAGAAAAACGTGCCGTTCCTTTTTTCGTGCCACCATGATAACAGACTAACAGTGCTCTTCTTTAAAAGCACAGCAGCATAAACATATATATATATATATACACTAACAGATTATATATATATATATATATATATATATATTTCATTACGAATTTAATTAAAATAACTTCAAAAATTCATAACAATTAATCCATACATCATAAAATTATGAAAAAAATACATAGACGATCTACAACACTTGTAGAACCCAGATCTACAGTCAAAATAATTATGAGAAACAATTTCTAATCAGTCATAATTAATCCATGATATAACTTGCAAAAATCATAATTAATTCATACAAGCACATAAAATTCTGAATTTTTTACCACACATCTATATGCATACAACCTATGCTCTGATACCATTGGTGGATTTTATCTATCACAGAAGCATGGTAAAATAATTTTTCATGATTTAAAATCCATATAATACGCATACAGATTGTGAATTAAATTGAGGGATCGTTTTCAACCTTTAAAAGCGATCCAAGAACCACGAGCGGAGGTCCCTAGCAGCTGCTCCTCAAGTGTGAAACACTCCACCGGTATCCACCAAGAAATCGATGTAATGAAGGAGGAGGTGGAGAGAATTAGGGTTTTTGTAAATTTTTAGGTTGAGGCAAAAATAGGGTTTATAATAGTATATTTATAAGCAAAATTTTCAGCTGAAATTTTTTCCATAAAATATTATTATTATTAACCCTTTATTATTCTCACTAATAATTAAAAAACCTTTTAATTATTAATCCTTTTTCTAAACACTTTAGAAATAATTCTCTCACTTGATTTAATTTCCAAAATTAAATTCTTAATTAATAATATTAAGAACTTTTTCTTAATTAATTTATAATCAATTAAATCTCATTTAATCAATTATTAAATTTACCAATTAATTATTTATTTCATAAATAAATAATTATCAGCCATTATTAATTAATTCATCCACCATTAAATCATTCTCTTTTATGGTGTGACCCTGTAGGTTCAATATTAAGCCGGTAGTATAAATAAATAATAATAAAACTATTTTATCATTATTTATATAAATTCTCTAATTCATTAAATATAATTAATTAATTAATCATATTTATTCTACACCGTGAGGGATATTTCTCAGCATATCGCGACTATCCGGATAATACGAATTCACTGGTTAGAATACCAAGAACCCATTCAGTGAATAGTTACTGTACAATTAATTCCTTCTACCCTGCAATGTCACGATTAAATACAAGGCATGGAACTTGTGTCAAGTCTATCTTATTTAATCATTTGCTTTCTCATTCACTATGCTTAGTTTTATTTAATGTAAATTAGAAACTCCTTTCTAATTTCATTCACTCTGGCCAGAGATTCTTGAACTAGCATAAGTGGAACAATATTGAACATTCTATTCCTTCACTGGAAGGGGTAGATCAATTATTGATCATACACTATCTTTGTGTACAAATTCTTATACCCAGTAGAGCCCTTATAATTGTCCCTGGAGACTAAGAACTAAACCAAAGCATAGTTCAGTGTACACAAGATGACTATGATGACCTCAAGTCTAAGGATACTTGTACAACTATCACTATGTGAACAACTGCTGACACGTGAGTGAACTCCATCAGTTGTTCAGCTGTGGGAGTCATGTTCAGTGAACTTATTCTATATTAAGCACCTACATACTAGCTATAGTGTCACCACACAAATGTCTATGAGAACAGACATCCTTCATAATGAAGCAAGCATAGTATGTACCGATCTTTGCGGATTATTAATTACTAGTTAGTAATCCTACGACCAGCAACTATTTAAATTTAGAGTTATCATCTTTTAGGTCTCATTATTATGATCTCATCACAATCCATAAAAAGTTTTACTCTAAACTGTGGTATATCTTATTTAAACATTTAAATAGATAGAGCCCGCAATAGAAACAAAACAAGCCTTTTATTAATATCAATGAAATCAAAACAGATTACATAAAAGTTTTTCCTAAATCCTCATACATGATTGGACTTAGGACATATCTCTTTCAACTTTTGTGGTTTTAGCACTGGCATCGCAGGGACATTCATTTTTCGCCATTTGCAACCAGCTCGACAACTTATTTTGCAACAATAGGTAATTTTCAAAAGTTTTTTCAAATTTGCATTTGTGGGTGCATATATAATTACAAACAGTTGCATATATGGTTGCAATTACAACCTCCGTATTTTTATAAATATTTTTTGAAATATAGTATTTTTGCAATTTGTTTTAAAAAATGACAGTAGTTTTACAAAAAGTTTATAAAACTTGGATATTTATGAAAAAACCCCTATTTTATTTAATTTTTTAATCTTAAATTCAGACGCAAAATGTTGTTATAATACAGAAAATTATAAGATATCTATATTGTATATACTATATTATAATGAACGAAATATTAAGAATTTGGTTGGTCGACCAGTCATTCTAATTCTCATTGATGATTAATATTCAAGGCAATTTTTTTTATCAATTAAAATTCTAATTTATATTGAACTTTTTATTATTTTATTTGATATTAAAGTTAAGTCTTCTACAAATTTAAATTCTAATTCATATTGATGTATATATTATTCTAATTAATACTTAAGTCAATTTATTCTACTAAATTATTTAATTATAGATATCTATATTTATACAATCAAAAGTTAATTTACTAAAATATAATTCGACTAACTAAAACTAATCATATAAAAACAAAATTATCATATTGAACTGGGTTTAAAAAATTAAAATCAAACTAAAAATAATTAGTTGAATTTGTCACTGTAATTAGCCTTAGGTTAAAACACAATAATTTAAATTATTGATTCAGGATAAAACAGAGTTAATATCAGACTAAATATAATTCATATAACATTGATTCAAACTAAAACTTAACTTTTAATTAAAGTATAATCATTTTTTTGTAAAACACGTAGAAATATCAATAAAATTATATCGTTTAATAATTATTATTGTCCTTGTGAATATCTCATATTAAAAAAAATCATGAACATATACTAGTATTAATATATTTTATCGTGAAATCACATTATTTAAAAAAATTTAAATGAGAAAATTTAAGACTTCAATTCAAATTAAGTTTTTTATAAAGTCATATAATACTAAACAGAGATTTGTGCATCGCACGGTTTTAAAATTAGTATAATATAAAACTAAACAACACTAAATATTATAAGTAATTTTGATTCAATAATATCAATAAACAATGTATAGGAGTTTAACTATTTTAATATAAATATTTGAAAATCTTGATATTAATATTTTGAAAAATTACCCAAAACAACTGTATTTGTAAACTTATTTTCAACAACACTGTCATCTTCAAAGCTATTTTTAAACATACAAATTTTTAAGTTTTATTTAAAAAAATAAGACCTGCAACATCCGTAATCTGTTACGTAACGTAATTTTGAATTTCGAGAATGTTGATTTTAAGGTCGTGTTTAAAACTTGCAAACCTAATCAAGCTTAAAACCAACTTAAAAATAAAATAAAATAAAAGATGCATAATATATTGTACATATTGTAAATCATATTTTGAACTTGAAACTATTTTTTTTTAAAAAAAATAAGTTTAAAAATGACATTATTTTTCTAAAAAATACTGTATTTTTAAAAAAAACCATAATATTTATTGATCATATTAATTTACATAAAATTAAATGAATCAAACGGGGTTTAATAAGTTTGAGACGATTTCGAGTTAAACGAGTCGACTGCGAGTTAAATATGTGTAAAACTACCTCGAGCTCGTATACTTTTTGATCACTTTTTCGCCTTTAAGCTCGAATTTGGTTAATAATGAATCAAGTCGAATGAGCTGAACTCAAAATTTATTTTGGAACGACTACATTAAATGAATTTGAACAATTATTCTAGAATATTCATTTAACAATATAAAATATATGAATTTTATATTCGGTTGATAATGAAAGGATGTGTTTTCAAAAATACGAGTTCTTTTAAGTTTTTATTTGTAAAAATTTGAACTTTTATTTTTTTAAAAATTCAATTTTTACAAACAAATATAACCTTAAATGTAAGTTGATGAAATCTCAAATATAATAAAAAATCAGTTATTCTTCTAAAAACTTGAATGAAGTTGCATATATAGTTGATTTTAGTTCTTGTCGAACTCGAATCATACTTACAAAACCAACCCCTACATAAACCCTACTTCCTCTAGGTTCCCTCCAATATCCTATACAACCTCTATCTATCTATCCCTATATACACACACACCTTCTTCTCCCTACACATACACATACTTACATTAATTTCAATGGCATCTGCTTCTATCACAACACGCTACGATGCTCTTACAAAACAGACCTACGCCGCCGGAGCTTTAGCCTTTGACAACAGCGACTTAAACCTCGCCGCCGCCGTCGCCGACACTTCCTCTCTCCTCTCCAGCGGCGTCTCTCTCAAGTCTCTCGCCCTCGAAAAATCCGACGCTTTCAGTCTCGAATACAATGTCTCCGATCGAGTAAGTATGCCGTAACAGTGGTCTATATATTTTTTATTGTTTCCCGCCAGAATTAAATATTTAATTGAGTTGTTTTAAATTTTAATTAATTAATTTGGTTGAATTTAGGATTTTAGGTTTCAATTTTTCAACTCGTTTAAGGTTATGAAAAAACCGGTACACTTGAGGTATGCTCACGCTAGGGCGCATAATTATACTTCATTGGGAGGGAAGCTTGAGCTCAATTCCGATAATGCGGTGTCTGGTAGATATGATTTTGGTTCCGGTAACTCGAAGATTAAGTATAGCTATTCGCATAAAGGTTTGACTACGGTCGAGCCTGGTTATAATTTCGCTAGCAAGGCGTGGAAATTAGCTCTTTCGCAGAAGTTTAATGGCGGTGATGTGGTTAAGGCTTCGTATAAGTCCGATAATAAGGTTCTTGGAGTTGATTTTTTGAAGAATTCGGGAGATGGAAACTTTAAGGTATTGATTCCTGAATTTCGGTATTGTTTATGGTTTGTTTTATAGCTTGGATTATTGGTTTGAATTGTGTAATTGGTTTGGAATCTGGTGGATTGTGTGTTTGTTTGCTGTTATGTTTGATTTTCGGATGTGTTTGTTTAGTTTCGATTGTGATACATTGGATTGTGATAAGTGATAACGGTCGGTCTAGTTACTAGAATGAGGTATACTTCACCTCTTCCCTCCTTGGTGATTTGATTTTAGGTATTGTTGTTCTACCTTGCGTTTCTCCCCAATTTGTCAAATTATAAAGTAAATTGATCTAGAATTTACATGTTCTTTTGTATGTATGAGAAAAGATGAAACCTTTAACTTGAATTTAAGTGTAAGGTAGGTGATAGAGAACGGTGAGGAAGCGAGGCACTGGGAGATATTATTAATAGGATAGCAAGATAGCATGTTTAGTTAATGGTTTGAGTCAATGGAAGATATTATCAGTAGAATAGCAATATTATGAATTTAGTATATGGTTTGCTCTCTTTTAGAAGAATTTGCTTTTATATATAACCTTGTGGTGGAAATTTGGAAAGTCGTTAAATTGCCAAGATTGTGCATGACTAGAGTTTTTCAAATTTTCATATTTATTGAAAAGTGAAAGTATGGAAAATGCAATGTAATTTTATGCCTATGGAATGAGAATTATGTTTTTGCGCGAAATATAGTCATAACACTCTTATAAATTAGTGTCTATTTTTTCAATTTGTTACAATGCTCTGTCTCTAGAAGTTTCCGACTAGCAGAGACGTCTTTTCTTATAATTGACGAGAATTATGCTTTTTGTTTTGTCCTCTAAGACTTCTTCTCTCTACTTTTTAGGTTTCTGCATCTCTCAATTTGGCGGAGAAGTTGACGTTCCCAACTGTGCATGCTCAGAGTACATGGAATTTTAACATGTAATTTTATTTTTTTAGATATTATTTAAACTATTGCATCTAAAACCAGCTAGTGATGCTTGAACAGAGTGTGTTACTTTTAACTTATTAGCATACTGTTTAGTTTTGATAGATATCGTCTTAAGATCAAGAAAGCCTTTGTAAGCATTGTCAAATAATTAATATATATAACTTCTGTTGGAGGACATCGCTTAATGGGTTTTTTTCTGCTATTTGCATGATATATTATCAAGTGTTTTGGCGTAAAGGGTATTTTCTAGTGCTTAAATTAGAATAAAATCTTCTTTGTCAAATGAAGCGAGTATTTGAGTAAGATTTGGCTGCATTGACAAAGGTATAAGCATAACAATACTTGTATAGACAACGATCAAATGAAAACTGAAAAGAAATTATGTTCTTCAGTTTGGAATTTTTTTGTACAATCTGTTATATTCATATTCTCTACTGCAAGTGGACTAAGTCTAGAATTTACTTTCTCTGTTTCTAAGTTTTGGACAACTGGGACATGAAATTTAACTAAGGTTAGATAGTTAGCATTCTAAACATGTTTTTTCTGTCTCAAGACTTCCATTGCCCCACAATATCTTCTGCAACTCTTCGTGCATCAATTGAAATTCCTAACAATCCTTGCCGGCTGAAACCAACACTGTATATTCCGTTCTCTCCTTTCCAGCCTTTAGGAAATGTGTTTGCTGAGTTTCCATCTTTTTCGCTGATGAAATCTTCCTCCTATAATAAACAACAATAGCACAAATATTTTTAAGCCAATGCACCATTTGAAACAATGCAAATACAAAAGTGTGTATTGGGAATCAGGTACCTTCAGCCATGATGCTACATTGCTTCTATACCCTGTTGCTAGGATAACTGTATCAAACCCTTCTGTTCTTCCACCCTCGAATTCAACACCGTTGGGTGTGAATTTCTTAATGCCTCGAACCACCTGCAAGTTACACATTGTCACTATAAGTATTCTGCATTTATCACATTCCTCAATTGTTAGACTATGTTTAGTACCTACACTTATAGTTAAAACTTTTAGATTCAAGATGTATCAAGGACAGAGATATGTGCGCATCAAGTTTATTAAGATGTTACCAACCATAATTTCACCAGTTTTGATTTTGGCCATTGAACCAACATCCAGAACAGGAGTTCTACCAGTAACCTCTTTAAGTTGCAAAGGGCCAGTTTTAGGTCTTACTATCCCTCTTCTGCTTGTATCACCATGAATTAGCCATGAAGAAAGTATCAAAAACCAATCGACTAGTCTTAAAGGTAGCCACCTAAGCAACCGCATGGAGAGAGCCACAGTAGATCTACCGAGCATTTCTTTAGGCAAAACGTGCAGCTGCAAATACATAATACTATATCAGAATATTTATTTTTTTGACTGAAGTGTATAGCTTAGAAAAGGAGAGATTGCACTGCAAATATGGTTTGTAAAGTATGATAGTACCTCATGTCTCACTACTAAAGAAACTTGAGCGTCATAATTACAAAGGTCCAAACTGATCTCCATGCCAGAATTCCCACAACCCACGACCAGAACCTTTTTTCCTCTACATTCATCTCCATTCTTGTAATCACTGGTGTGTAGAATTCTTCCATTAAAATCTTGCAATCCAGCTATATTTGGCAGTACTGGAACTGCATTCTCCCCTGTTGCTACAATGAGCCAACGACACAAATACACAACTTCATCCACACGCACATGCCACACACACTTAGCAGGATCATAGTGTGCCCACTTAACTCCCTCACCGTATCTTGGTGTGATCGAGAAATGATTGGCATAAGCTTCCAAGTAAGTTATGAACTGTTGCTTCGTGGGGTATGCAGGAAATTCCTGCGGGAATGGCATGTAAGGCAATTGACAGAATTCTTTCGGGAGGTGAAGTTTTAAACGATCATACATTTTCAGTTTCCATAATGATGCTAGACACCTTTCTTTCTCGACGATAAGAAATGGAAGTCCTTTAAGTCTAAGACATGCAGCGACAGCTAACCCCGAAGGTCCAGCCCCGATAATCAATGGTCCCGGGATCTGAATACAGTTTGATTCCGACTTCATCAGGTTGGGATAAACCATTAATTTCGAAACAATATAATTTTTGAAAAGCCTGATAGTGCTGATAGAGCATGCATGCATATGTAAAATAGCACAGAAAGAATTAACACTTAAAAACCAAATCACTTCCTGAGTGTATATAAAACGGAAAAAGGTTGTTTGGAAGTTCCAGGGGGACTTCCTTGCCAATCTGCAGAAAGTATAAGTTTGCTTCGTTTTTTGTTGTAATTAATCAGGATTTTGTTGTCATTAATCAATTAATGAAGTCAAAGATAATGATAAGAGTGAACACTCTAGGCATGGGCAAATGCAGAGTTGGAATATGTTAGGCTTCTAAAATTGCATATGAGCTTAAACAAGTGCAACGACCACATGATTAAGTATTACAAGGAAATGGAACTTTCAAGGAACTAGAAAAGAGATTTTTGGAATGAACTAAACTGATTAAAAGTGTTCACTTTTAAGGTTTTTGTAATCATTAATTAGCAATGAACTTGGCCCTGATTTGTACTTGTATAGGCATATGAATGGTGTGAAACGTGTGGAGTATAGGTTTATTTGATGGGTTAAATGTAACCAACGCGTAGCTTGATTAGATTAATCCTAGCCATTAATCACTTAATCCAGTGTTGTGTTGGTTCTATAAATTCAAAAATATGAAAGATCTTTATTTTGGCAGATGATAGTTATGTTATACAAGGGAGTGTAGTGTAGGTGCCTAAACATGAACTTTCCATGAGACGACCCTTGAATCTGCCAAATTCTATCTATATTCGTTCGACTCAACTTTTCCAACCCCACTAGATTTTGTTCCAGCGTCCAAACAATGGGACTTCTTGGTTGCATAACAATTTCAATTCTTATTAACAAAAGGATCTAGTAACATTTTTAAATGTTCTACCACAGCTGCTCATACAATAATCAAGTACTCATTTTACTCGACAACAATTACTATTAAAAAAAGGCTAAAAGAGAGGTTACTGGACAGAATCATTAGTCACCAAATAAAAACATGTTTATTTTACCATGGTAAGCTTACACTTGAAAGAGATTGATATCGTTCTTGGTAATGATCAGGAGACGATATATGGAAAATGTATTCACACTTAAAGCACACAAAAAAATAATGTCAAGAAAAAGATTCTGAACAAAGTTATAATCTCTATTCCAGAACAAACAAATAACAACATAAGCTCAGTATCACTAGTATCCTTTAAGTTTCGCCACCCCAAAAATACAATTACATAAAATTATATTGCAGCTTGAGTGCCGAAATACAGAAACCAGAATACCAACATTGACATTAAGTTAAATCCATAACCAAAGCTCTGCTAATGCTGGCACCCTTGAGACCATGAGTGAGCTTCAAAGACCGCCCAACTTCAATTCAGAGAAGTCCTGAATTAAAGCATTAAGATTTTTTTTGAGTAAAATACTACCTGAATCACAATGAATCACGTCCTTGGCGCTTTTATATCATTTTTAGCAGGATCAGTACTAATCAATCCAAGTTCCACCTCAACTTGATCCCAAGCTTTCAGGATTTTCTGCGGGAACTTTTTCCTCAGAGTGCGAATCAACCCTTTTGCATCCTTCTTATTCGATTTCTTTACTAAACCCTCTACTAAAGGCTTCAAAGTACCAAAATCCGGTATTTTATTCACCTCCACACTCTTCTTAAACACCTTATACCCATACTCAAACATCTCTTTGTTGCACAAGTGAGTAATAAACGTCCTAAACGTCGCTGCATTAGGATGACAACAATTACCTTCCAATCCTTCATAAACCTTCTTAGCCTCCGCCATCATATCATTCATACAATAACAATTCATCAAATAATTGTAACTTATCGTATCCGGTTTAATCCCAGCATCACTCATTTCCGTAATAAGCTCATTCAGACCTTCCGGCTTATCCTTATGCAAGTGCATAATCCGAACATTATAAGCCCCAACATCAAGCACACATCCTTTACTCACCATCTCATTCCATAACCTCTCCGCTTCCTCCACATTCCCTCTCTTATACAACGAATGCAAAATCGTCGTAAACACAACCGCAGTAACCTCAATTCCTTTCTCCTCCATTTCCCTCATCTTCTCAATCCCTAACTCAGGCGAACCAATCTCACAATACGACTTGATCAATATCCCATACGAAAACTGATTCGGCCTTAAACCATACTTCTCCGACATTTCCACAAACAGTTGAGGTACTTTCCCATACAATTTGGCGTAATTACAAGCCGAAAGCAATCCATTAAACGAAACAGCTGTGCGCGGTGTGCCAAGCTCATCCATCTGATTATACGTATTAAGCGCATGATTAAACATTCCAGCTAGACCGTAAGATCGAATAAGTGTAGTTAAAAAAGGCTCTTGTTTAACTTTAGGATCACTCTTATGAGACTCAATTAGCTTTTCAATGTCTTTAAATCTTCGAGCTTTTGCGAGACGCTTGACGGTGAGATCCTGAGCGTAGCGAGATGCGAGAGGTGAGGTGTAGTGTTCGGACACAGTGGCGTAGATTTCTAATGCTTTGTCGGGATCGTATTCAGTTCGTAGTTTCGATTTGGCTCTGGAGATTGTTATTGCGGCGGCGTCCGCGGCGTCGTAGGAAGCTACGGAGGTGATTGGTGCGGCGGCAGTGACGGAAGAGAAGTGGCGGAGACGGCGGAGAGCGAGAAAATATGACATTTTTAGGGTTTGTGATGGTGAGATTTAGGGGTTTAGCGGTTTGTTAGGGTTTAAGACGCTATAGACTATAGTAGAAGCCCCAAATTTGGGCAAGTAAAAATTTGAGTTCAAATAAGTTCATAACGAGTTAATATAGTAAAATTAAGCTAATTAATTGAAGAGTAAAAACTAAAAATAAATGACTTCAAATGAATAATTAACTTACAAGTGATAAATAGATTTATACTTAACTTACAAGTGATAAATAGATTTATACTTATAAGTAATATATATCTGGATAGGTTTACTTGTAATATTTCTTAAATGAACCAAAATTAATAATTTTTAAATGTAATTATCTTAATTTATAAATTTCAAATTAAATTAATATTTAAAAACATATATTCTAAAAAAAAATCAATAAAAAACGAAAATTCAAAATAAGTTAAAAAAAGTACGTCGTTACTAATATTTAACTTATCACTTTATCAGTCTGAAGATATTAATGAACATCATACAGACTTTTGTTGACGACTTTTCTACTACAATTACCAAGATCATTATGTATATACCCAATCGTCATTCAGAACTGATTTCAGTGAAACATAGAATTATTTTAAAATCCTTATTAATGTTGAGTTATCCAAACCTGCATTGTTGAGTAAAACATTCGGCTTCAATCTGCTCAATAATATCCATCAACAAGGTTTGATATCAATTATTAGGTCCAAATTATTTCGAGGTCAAATTCTTTATAAGAAATTTAAATCTCGAGGGTTACTTAGAACTTTGAATATTAAGAATTCAAAATATCAATAAGAAATAAAATATACAACATAGTAGGGGTGAACAAAAATTTCCATAACCGTCCAAATCAACCGTTTCAAACCACCCAAACCGAATTTTATGGTTTTGTAACGGTCTGCATTAGTTATAGTTTTGTTTTTTCAATACCTGAAAAATAACGGTTTGATTTGAATTTGTCTTTTATACCGCCCGTTATATCCAAAGCACCCAAATATATTAAAATATTTAATTATATATTTTGGGGATACATATATTACATGAATTATTGATATTTATAAGTAGTTGAATCCATAATATGTTAAGTATACTTGGATGTTAAATATTAAAGTTAAAAGATTTAAATTATCATATAATGAATTTGTTTAATTGATAATTATTAACTTATTAAATTTCTTACCTATTACATATATGCACATATTTTTCTTAACAGTTTAAATGAAAGCCGCCCAACCTGAACCGTTATAATTTGGGTGATTTGGTTATATAAGTAATGGTTATGATTACGGTAATGGTTAAGTAAAATGTAAAACCGTTAATTTTGGTTTGGATGGTTATGAGCTCCAAACCCGCCTATTCCAGCCTATACTCACCGTACAAGATAGACTATCAGACTACGGTTATGTCTATCACTCTAAAAGGTACAACTATTTAAATGTAACATTGTGTGTAAGGCTTTAATGGAATGAGTAAATTTTGGCAACATTTTTTTCTACAATTTCTTGTATGAAATTGAAATATACTCCGGGAAATAAATTTTTCAAAGCTTTACTTTTGAGTTCAAGAGAAGTGATCCACAATCTGATTGATATCAGTACATATAGACATGTATATGATGTAGTAGCTTGGGCAGAGAGTTACAAAGAAGTGGCTGCATGTGGCCCAGATATTCAAATTTAATCCAGTTGTAAGTGGCGCCTGTACCATTCCTTCACGTCTAATGGCACCTAGAATACATGCTTTTAACTTAAAATCTTCAGGAGAATAAGTATGTGGTGCATAACAGGAAGTAGTATGAGGTGGTGGCGCCTAAAAGGCACTTTTGTACTTGGTGTCTTGTTCCAATGCATCAAGATGTGCTTCCTTGCATACTAGAGGGACACTGTGGCGCCTAGAGTGCTTCTTGATACTTAAAAACTTTCTTTAAAACATCAAGTATATCGTACTTTTGTGGAGGTGAGGTAGTTGGCGTCAAGAGTGGTACAAAAGGGAATTTTATTTAGCTTTTTAAAACTCGTAACTTCAAGTGGTGCCTACATGACCAAGTGTAAAATTTTTATTTAGTTTTTGTATCACAAACTAAGAGGTGGAACCTAGGAGAGCCTTGTGTGCCTTTGGTGGCGCCTAGAAGTCCTCGTTTAAGCCATTCTACTTATATCCTAGAGGCCCTTTTAGCTGCTTAGTTGTATTGTCTTCACGTCTTCTCTCTGGGGCTTGGTATATACTATTTAACGTTATTTTCCGACATGAAACCGCACTTAATAATTCTTTCAATAATAATAATACTCATCTTACCTTCACATCATTGATATCTAGTGCAATTGATTTGATTTACAGACAACTAGTTCTGTTTTCAGGCCTCAATATTAGAAATTTTGAAACTAGTTCTTAAGGCTTTTACTATACACAATCAACTTCACTTCAAATCTTTTAGGTCTTTACACCAATCCTAGTAACTGCTTTGAATGTCTTCAACTTTATTGCTCCATTTCTTGAAGATATTAATAGAACTCATATAAACTTTTGTTGATCACTTATTCATTGCACCTACAAAGATCATCATATATATACCCAATCTTCATTTCTGAACTACATCTAGTCAAATATAGGAATATTACAAGTCCTTTTTCGATGTTAAGTTAAACATACAGCTAATGGGAAGACAAAATTAGTTAATGGGAAGTCGTACTTTTATCATTTTGACCATTATATAATCACACAAAATTAATGCGATTTTTTTAAAAAAAAATATTTCCACATCACTAAAATTATTAAAGATTAATATCCATATGGTTGAGTCGTTCAAAACAACTTTTAAAAAAATACAATCAGTCTAAAACCTTAAGCTCTAAAATCCTAACCCATGAACTCAAATCCTACCAAATAAATATATAATATTTTTTTTAATTTTTTTTATAAATAAAATCATTAATTATTAACATTCGTGAGGTTATACCATAAAAAAAGCGCCATTTGGACCAAGTTAGTGATAGAAATACTAGTAATTAGAACACTATAATAACAAAAGCAACAATAAACTGTCAAATCCACTCTAAAACTCAAAGCATTTTCATGACCGACTATCAAACTAGGGTTTTTACGATTTATTCGGAGGTATTCTTGAAGCTCTTTTAGTGTTATTATATCTACTATTCGTGTTGATATTGTTAATTACACTCAGTTTGCTTAGTTTTTGTGATGATTTGCCTGATATTTTTAGATTTTGTTTGTGTTTTTAAATGAAATGTGTGTAATATTTGTATTGATTATGTTTTGTTGGTTTAATATTTTGTTTATAGGCGATTTGCTGAGTTTTGTGCATCTGTCATATGTGTGTATTCATGATATACTTATCACAATATCTTTTCTGACTAGTTCAACTCTTATGAGTATGTCCATTTGGCCATGGAACATCGTCGGTTCTGCAGGAGTTTCTAAAGAATTGTGCCTCACAATTCTCCTTTGAAGCAGTCTCACATCTCTCCCACATATTTGATCTTTATCTTATAGAGTACCCGCGTTTACTCAACTGAATTCCATGCGTTCACTCCTGAATTCCATGTATTTGCCAAAAGATTATTAAAATCTCAAAAGCTTAGCCTAAACATAAGGGTCTCATTGTTTCCTCACCATATGAACAAGTCAGGGGTTTCCCCCATAGTGATTTGTTCATCATGATTTAGTTGGTCCATGGAACCAAGTTCTTGCGATCTCCAGTCAGCATTGGTTAGGTGTCCACCGTGACGCTATTAAGCAACAAGCTTAAGGCCCATCCATTTTGATGACTTCTCAAAAACTTCTCTTGATAACCCTTTGGTTAACGGATTCGTGATATTATCCTTTGACAGTATACAGTCAATAGTGATAATTTTGGTTGAGATCAAATATCTAATGGAACATGTCACACCCCCAACTTAAATAGCAAAATAATTATAGCTATTACATCATTTTATTGAGTACTACACAACCAAAATCCAAGATCTTACAGTTTAGGGTTTGGAACAGCCCAACACTACCAACTATTACATCTGATTACAAATACCGAGTCCTCACACAACTATTATTACTTATTCTACCTGGGCTCGAACATAAGCATCCGCATCACAGGTCTTACGGGCAGTCTGCTTGAATCTAACCATGGCTGTTAGCTGTAATATCAGGGTAAAGCAAGAAGTGAGCCAAAAGCTCAACAAGTGCTAACAATACAACGCAAAGCATAAATCGAGATATACCTTTAGGAATGACAATGGAATGACATAATCAATGATAATCGAGAGATAAAACTTATGTGAGTTGGCATCATTTTGCTTGCATCAAAACAAATTTTAAAACCATTCTTAATCAAAATCATTTTATGACGCTACGGATTACAGCCGGTGATCAGCCGCGAAGTAATCCCGAACCTCGCTGGGTTCTAAAACATTATTGGGAATCCCTAGGCAACTTTTAAGCCTAATATAAGTGTGGAAAGGACTCGCGTCTCAGTCCAGATCCACCATTCAAGAAAACATTTGTCCCCCTTTGGGACTGAAAAATCCACCTTTTATTCATTTTGAAAACTGATGCCGATTTATGACAAAATCTCTTTTGACTGAAATCATTTTTTTTATCAGGGGATTATAGGTCAACTTGAAACACTGGAAATATGACACTAAATCTCAGGGCCATGATCCACTAGACTTTACTATATTAGGGTAATCGAGAGATTTCCATAAACAAGAATTTTGACAAGGAAATTAAGCAAGGCTATTGGATAATATGAAAGAGTAATGCCAAACTAGGCTTAAAGCAATGGTTGTAGACAAGGTATAGGTATTAGAACATCAAGAAGATAAGCATCACTGGTTCCAATAGGATAGAGGTGTTAAAATATAAAGAAAGTGATCATCAGCTCAAGATATAACAGGGTATCAAGCTTTTAGGGTAAGGATAGGGTTATCAAACAATCATGAATGAATTTAAGAAATGATTGGCTTTTAGGTATCAAGATAAAGTTTCTATCGAGGTTATTTCAAGAGTTGAATCAAAGCATCAGGGTGCAATATCAAGATTTCTCAGGGATCAATAGCATGATAATCAAAAGGATCAATAAGGTATTATAACAAATCTCTATTTTATCATGGCATTAAACTATCATGAAAGACTTTTGAACTACTTGCAATACGTACTCGAGGGTTCATGGCATCTCTATGTAACTCAAAGATAAACAAAAGATACTCTTGATTTAAATATATCAAAATGACTCAGGATAATTGCATCGATATATATATGAACTGTTTACAGCAAATACGAAGGTCAAGTTGAATCACTTGCCTTGAGATAGACTGGTCTGGTCTGACTGGTAGGAGCAACAACTGGAGCTTCACTCGACTTTTAAGGCAAGTTTTCCCTCGTCTCGAGATCCTACATAAATAATAATAATCCTCATTATAATATATTCTTTCCATCTTAACCTATTTACAACCCGAAATTAAACATGGATGGCACTTAGGCCTATACACACTTAATTCATATCCAACATTTATATTTTTAAATATACACACGTAGCCACATAATCACATATCGTATATTAATACCAAATAACATCACATACACCATAACGCCACACTAGGCTTGGATGATCTCGACTCACCACTTAAATTACTTGGTCGCTAACTAAGCGAAGTCTTCGAATTTGGGCTTCCTAACTCAATGTGCCTTTCCTAAATTATCCAAAACCTATTGACCCTCACTTGTGCCTTTTGTTCTACTGACCTTATACTATCTTACAACTATGGTGGTCGACCTAATACTCACTTCTAAGTGTCCTAAAACTATGTGATAAGTGAAAGTGCTCACTGGTGCAAATTTCAGAATGGTAACTAAGGTTTCTTGAGTGCATTAGACACTCTTAAACTACAAGTTTTTCTTCAAAATTTTTACACAAGACTCTCCTGACCTAAGGGCATCTCATAAGCTTGATGTGGCTCAAAGGCCTGGCTTGGGCCTTCTTGGGCCTAAGCTAAAAGTCCAAGGTTCCCCTGTTTTTTTCTGGGCAGAAAATGCCCTGACTTGAATTAACTTGTGGCACATGGTTCTAGCTCATATCCTATGAACTATGGTTGGAAAAACTTCTCTGACATACCCTCTAACTAAGGCCCAATTGGGCCTAATGAGGGCCTACCCATGACATGGCCAAATCTCCCTATTTCTAAGTTGCAACAAAACTGTTCCCTGCTGGACAGATTTTGTTATTCTACTTGTGCACCTAACCAAATGACATGCAAACCTCCAACCAACTCCTAAAACCTATTATATACTCCCCATACTAACTTCTGGTGGCTTGGGCCTCAAAGTGCACATCAATGACATGGTCAAAACTCACTCTAAACCTCAGGGTACTAAACTGATTTTTCTGCAGAAACTATAACTTCTCATTTTCCAAGATTTTAACTTGACAAACCCAACTAACAACAACTAAATACTTAAGCCAAGACCTATACTTGGTATTCTACTGAACTAACTCCCTTTTTCTTAAAATACCCTTGGTGAGATCATCCTTACCTAAGGTGCAACTATGGCAAAACAAAAGAGACTACTCTTAACAAATCGCAAATCTTCATGCCTTTGAAACAACAAGATATATATTTTTATAAAAGATAACCACAAATTATTACCATGCAACAAGAAGCATAAATCAATATTATCATATTATTCCTACTGAAATTAAGGCTCACTAACAAAATCTTTCCAAATAATCAAAATTTCACAACAAACTAAGAGAATTCCACATGCATGCATGCCTTCGGGTTTTTCAAACCAAAACAACATGATTTCCAAATAAATTTTTATCATAATTCAACATGCAAGCCTAACATGGATTACAACTAAATGATCAACTAGCATGCAAAAGGATTTTATCAAGACTTTACTACAAAATTCATGTTATCATCACAAAATACACAAAAATGTTAACAAGGCAACAAAACACCATCCATTCGGCTCCTATCAAGTCATGGCCGAATGGATTAGGGTAAAAACAGCATTCGCATAGGTGTAACACTCTTATGTCTAGCCATTCTTGACCCTATGATACTATAACTCATGGTGAAAGCCTTAGATTCACAAGAATCAAGGAGGTTCACTTTGAGTTTAACAAAAACATCACCATGCAAGGTCAAAACATAGGTTTTTCACTCTATACTTTTGAAATATATAAGAATAACATATAGGGAGTAAAATTACTTGAATATAAGATGATTGTTTGGGTGAAAGAATGAAGAAATGAAGGGGATGGAGGGCCTCGGCTATGGGATGGCCGAGAGTGAGGGTTGAGCCGAGAGGGAGGGAGGAGAAAAGGGGAGGGTGGAGTGAAAAATGGAGTGATCATCACTTTAGTTTTGTTTTTATGTCTTTGACTAGACTAAATGTGAGTGGATTTAGGAAATGACAAGAGTAACCCCCTAGCTAAAGTTAGGCAAGTTTGCATGCAAGGTCAAGGAGGTAATTTGGCTAGCAAAATGTGAGTTAGTGGGGTGGAGAATGTCTTCTTTGCCCTTTGGTTAAATAGAAGAGAGTTTGCATGCAAGGTTATTCATGTAATTTAATAATTATGACAACTAAAATTTATAATGATTTATTTTTATATAATAAAGTACAAGTTCAAAAATTATAAAATTTATACCATAAAATAACTTGGATTTTTAGAGACTTTATAAAAATCATTTTCAAAATTTGTGTACAAAATGTCTTTTAAAAGAAAATTTTTCCAAAGCTTAGAATATTCCTTATAAATCAAAAATAAAGAAATTAAATAAATTCTTGCTTTGAAAAATCATATACTACCCAAAGCAAATTTATAATGCAGAAATTTTCACTCACACAAACGTACAAGCATTGAATATATTTTTATTTAACTTAATATTATTCACAAATAATATTACATAAAATGCCGGTCGTAACATCCTCTCCCCCTTAAGGGATTCTGTCCCCAGAATCTAAGAGAACAGATGAGGATACCGGGAACGCATATCAGACTCTAACTCCCAAGTCGACTCTTCGACCTTAGGGTTCCTCCAAAGTACTTTCACTAACTTTACTGATTTATTTCTAAGACTCTTTACTTGCCAGTCGAGTACTTTAACCGGTTGCTCCACAAATGACAGGTCTGCCTGAATTTCTACAGGTTCATATTCTATCACATGGCTAGCGTCAGGATTGTACTTCTTAAGCAACGACACATGGAACACATTATGCACATGCTGATACTGAGGTGGTAAGGCCAACTCGTAGGCCACCTTTCCTACTTGACTCAAAATCTCAAAAGGACCTACGTATCTAGGTGCTAACTTTCCTTTCTTGCCAAATCTTATCAACCCTTTCCTAGGTGACACTTTTAGCAACACAGCTTCGCCAATTTGGAATTGAACATCCTTACGCGCTGGATCCGCATACTTCCTCTGTCTATCTTGAGCAGCAAGCAACCTTTTCTGAATTAACTTGACTGAGTCATGCAACTGTTGTACCAATTCTGAGCCGAGAATTCTTCCTTCTCCTACTTCATCCCAACTTGTTGGTGATCTACATTTTCGCCCGTACAAAGCTTCATATGGTGGCATGCCGATACTGGAATGATAGCTGTTGTTATATGAAAATTCAATTAATGGCAGGTGGTCGTCCCAACTTCCAGCAAAATCGATTGCACAACTGCGCAACATGTCTTCAATTGTTTGAATTGTTCTTTCACTCTGGCCATCAGTCTGCGGGTGATACGCCGTGCTCATATTCAACTTCGTGCCAAGACATTCCTGGAATTGCTTCCAGAATCTTGAGTTAAATCGGGGATCTCTGTCTGAAACTATTGATACAGGTACTCCATGCCTTAATACGATTTCGTGCACATACAGATGAACCAACTTGTCCAGTGACGACTTCTCATTTATTGGAAGGAAATGCGCCGACTTCGTAAGACGATCAATTATAACCCATATTGCGTCATGTCCGGACTTTGTTCGTGGTAGTCCTACTATAAAGTCCATAGCGATGTTTTCCCATTTCCATTCTGGAATCTTCAGGGGCTGAATTAATCCGCTTGGTCGTTGGTGTTCTGCCTTTACTTTCTGACAGGTATAGCACTTCGCAACCCATTCTGCCACGTCTCTTTTCATATTTGGCCACCAAAAGTTCTTCTTTAAGTCTTGATACATCTTGGTGCTTCCCGGGTGGATTGAAAATTTCGAATGGTGGGCTTCATGGAGGATCTCATTCTTTAATTCAGATACATGGGGAATCCATATTCTGGATGAAAACCTTAGTATTCCTTGCTCATCCCTTTTAGTATTAATCTCTTCTCCAGATAACTGATTTTTCTCTTTTTCCATTACTTCCTCTTGATACTTCTTTATCTTTTCCAGTAGTGTTGGCTGAAAGGTCATTGCATGACAAACTTCTTTGACTTTCCCATAAGCACAAAGTTCCAATTCAAATTTTCCGATTTCTTCAGATAACTCTTTTGATGTTATCATTGCATTCAATCTTTCCTTCCGACTCAGCGCATCGGCCACTACGTTCGCCTTTCCAGGATGGTAATTTATCGAACAGTCATAGTCCTTAATCAATTCCAGCCATCTCCTCTGCCTCATATTGAGCTCTTTCTGAGTAAAAATGTACTTTAAGCTCTTGTGATCCGTGTAGATTTCACACTTTTCTCCATAGAGATAGTGTCTCCAAATCTTGAGTGCGAACACTATGGCGGCTAGTTCCAAGTCATGCGTCGGGTACTTTAGCTCGTGCGGCTTCAACTGTCTTGACGCATATGCTATTACCTTACTGTGTTGCATCAACACACAACCCAAACCCTTATGTGAAGCGTCGCTGAATATTACAAAATTCCCTTGATCATCTGGAAGTACTAACACCGGAGCTGTTACCAACTTCTGTTTTAACTCTTGAAAGCTATTTTCACATTCTGCACTCCATTCAAACTTTTGATTCTTTCTGGTTAACTTGGTCAATGGTGTGGCGATCTTCGAGAAATCCTTGACGAATCTTCTATAGTATCCGGCCAATCCTAGAAAACTTCGCACTTCCGTAGGAGTCCTTGGCCTCTCCCAACTCATAACTGCATCAATCTTCGCCGGATCCACTTTAATTCCATCATTTCCAATAACATGCCCCAAAAATTGAACTTCCTTTAACCAAAACTCACATTTGGTAAACTTGGCATACAACTTCTCTTGTCGGAGTATCTCCAATGCTATCCAGAGATGCTGCATATGTTCTTCTTCCGATTTAGAATAAATAAGGATGTCATCAATAAATACCACGACAAATTTATCCAAATACTTCTTAAATACTCGATTCATCAGATCCATGAATGCGGCCGGAGCGTTGGTCAATCCAAACGGCATTACTAGGAATTCATAATGCCCATATCTGGTCCTAAATGCGGTCTTGGGAATATCTTCTTCCTTGATCTTTAATTGATGGTATCCCGATCTCAAGTCAATCTTCGAAAAACATTTTGCTCCCTTTAACTGATCAAAAAGGTCATCTATCCTTGGTAGCGGGTAGCGGTTCTTGATCGTTGCTTTATTCAACTCCCGGTAATCTATGCATAGACGCATACTCCCATCTTTCTTCTTCACAAAGAGAACAGGTGCTCCCCATGGCGACGTACTTGGTCGTATCACTCCCTTATCCAATAATTCTTGTAGCTGGCTCGCCAACTCTTTCATTTCTGCTGGTGCCATCCTATACGGAGCCTTTGAAACTGGTTCCGTGCCTGGAGCAGGGTTGATCTCGAACTCAATTTGTCGATCTGGTGGTAAGCCTGGTAGTTCGTCGGGAAACACATCGGGGAACTCATTAACTACAGGAATATCTTCCATGCTGGGGCTGCCTCTCTCTGAATCCACTACATATGCTAGGAATGACTCACAACCTTTTCTAAGTAACTTCTTAGCCTGAATAATTGTAAGAAATAGTCGCTCTTGCCTCTGTCCCTTAAATACTACCTTCTCTCCACTCTTCGTCTTTAAATTCACTCTCTTGGTCTTACAATTTATCTGCGCGCTATTCTCTCCTAACCAATCCATTCCTAAGATTATATCAAACTCTCCCAGCTTGAAGAGTATCAAGTCGGCCGAGAACTTATATCCCGAAATATCAATCTCACATTTTGGACAAAATTGATTCACAGGAATCTTCTCTTGGTTCGCAATTACCACATTTACTATCTCACTCATAACCGTTTTATCACATTGGATCTTATCAACAAAAGATTCTGATATGAAAGATCTTGTGGCTCCCGAATCAATCAATACTTTGGCTTTGACATTATTGAGTAAAAGTGTACCTGCTATCACCTCAGAATTCTGAACAGCATCTTTCATCTTTAGATCAAATGTCCTTGCTGTTGCTTGCGGGGTTGGTGCGGGTGGTGGAGGTAATGCCAATACCTCAGCTGGTACGCTTGCACTGGTACTTGCCACGTTCATCAGAGCTTTGACTGGTCCTGTTGCCTTACACTCCCTAGCCATGTGTCCAGTCTTCCCACACTTGTAACACGTAACTCCTGGCTTCGGCATCTTGCACTCGTTTGCCAAATGTCCCTTCTGATTGCACCTATAACAGGTCATACTCAGCTTATTGCATACTCCGGGGTGCCTTCTTCCACAGTGCTTGCATTCTGGCCTCTGGAACCTGTTTTCTCCAACTTGCCCTTGGCTTGCCTGATTGTTCCCTTTTGATTCTTGCCTTTTGCCCAAATTTCCTTTCCTTTGAAAATTTCCGCCCTTCGGGAAACCAATCCTCTTTACATTTCGATCTTGCGAACTTCCAGCTTCAGACTTTTCTCCATAAAATGGAACCTTCCTCTTCTTGTTATCCCTCTCTTTCCTTGACTGCATCCCATTATTCTCAATCAGAGCAGCTTTCTGTACTACTCCCGCATAAGTCTCAAGTTCAAACATAGCCACCCTATCTCTGATCCAAGGCTCCAATCCTTGCTGAAATTTCTTTGCTTTTTCTTCCTCAGTGCTAGTATACTTTGTCACAAACCTTGACAACTCAGTGAACTTCTTCTCATATTCCAGTACAGTCATGTTCCCTTGCTTTAACTCAAGGAATTTTAGCTCCATCTGATTCTGCATGTACTTAGGGTAATACTTGTCCAGAAATAACTTCTTAAATCTCTCCCAAGAAATCTGCTGAGTGACTTCCATGGCTTTTACTGATTCCCACCAATAAATGACTTCTCCCTTCAAGAAGTAAGTGGCATACAGCGTCTTCTGATCGTCCCCTAACTGTACCAACTCAAAAGCCCTTTCTATCTCCTTGATCCATGTGTTTGCTATCACTGGATCAGTGGTATCATGAAATACAGGTGGATTCACACTCTGAAAAACCTTGAAAGTGACAATTTGTCTTGGTGGTACTGGTGGTTCAGGTGGTTGATATGGCTCACGGTTATCTTGGTTTTCAATTCGTTGTTGAAGAGTTAGTTGTTGTTGAGCTATAGCATTGGTTTGCTGTTGCAAGGTTTCCAGTAGTTGAAGAATGTTTGGGTCTGTGGTGGAGGTGGTTGTTGGGTTCTTCTTTTTGGGAGGCATGATCCTGAAATAAGAGTTGTGTTATAACAAATATAATTGATAAAATGATTCGAGGGTATCGCATGGCATTCTTGTTTACATATGGGGTCACAGTACATAGGATTGGGATATAGTCTGATTCTAGAAATAACAGGCTTATTTAAAGGAAAGACGGAAACAACTGGGGATTCCATAGAGTCTAATAGTACAACAACATGAAAGGTAAATGGAAAGAACTAAGGCTCCACTCCATCTGAACGGGGCTTGGTAGACTTTTCCTCTCGAAGTGTCTTCACAATGCTCTGGAGCTCATCCGCCACCATCTGAATGACATACTGGCTGGTACGGTCCCGGTGTGCTGGCATCTCCTCAAGCTTAGTGTTAACGTACCGAACCAAGGTCTCAAGTCTCGCAATCATCTGCTCCTTGGGCTTCCCTTCGTAGTTTCGGCTGTCCGGATACACGTTCTTCAGTCGGTCTATCAGTCGGTCGTACTTGCCCTGAAGCATGTCGAACTCGCGCCTCAACTCAGCATACACGGAGAAAGCAATAGTGTCGTCCGACCCAGAGGATGACGAGGAATGCGCCCTTTGCTGACAACCAATAAGAGGAGTATTAATAATAATTTACTTTACCTACTCTCTCGCATAATATCTATAACCTACTCACAAGTCCTATAACCTATTTGGGCTGTTCAGGGACTCTAAACCGTAGCTCTGATACCAAAACCTGTCACACCCCCAACTTAAATAGCAAAATAATTATAGCTATTACATCATTTTATTGAGTACTACACAACCAAAATCCAAGATCTTACAGTTTAGGGTTTGGAACAGCCCAACACTACCAACTATTACATCTGATTACAAATACCGAGTCCTCACACAACTATTATTACTTATTCTACCTGGGCTCGAACATAAGCATCCGCATCACAGGTCTTACGGGCAGTCTGCTTGAATCTAACCATGGCTGTTAGCTGTAATATCAGGGTAAAGCAAGAAGTGAGCCAAAAGCTCAACAAGTGCTAACAATACAACGCAAAGCATAAATCGAGATATACCTTTAGGAATGACAATGGAATGACATAATCAATGATAATCGAGAGATAAAACTTATGTGAGTTGGCATCATTTTGCTTGCATCAAAACAAATTTTAAAACCATTCTTAATCAAAATCATTTTATGACGCTACGGATTACAGCCGGTGATCAGCCGCGAAGTAATCCCGAACCTCGCTGGGTTCTAAAACATTATTGGGAATCCCTAGGCAACTTTTAAGCCTAATATAAGTGTGGAAAGGACTCGCGTCTCAGTCCAGATCCACCATTCAAGAAAACATTTGTCCCCCTTTGGGACTGAAAAATCCACCTTTTATTCATTTTGAAAACTGATGCCGATTTATGACAAAATCTCTTTTGACTGAAATCATTTTTTTTATCAGGGGATTATAGGTCAACTTGAAACACTGGAAATATGACACTAAATCTCAGGGCCATGATCCACTAGACTTTACTATATTAGGGTAATCGAGAGATTTCCATAAACAAGAATTTTGACAAGGAAATTAAGCAAGGCTATTGGATAATATGAAAGAGTAATGCCAAACTAGGCTTAAAGCAATGGTTGTAGACAAGGTATAGGTATTAGAACATCAAGAAGATAAGCATCACTGGTTCCAATAGGATAGAGGTGTTAAAATATAAAGAAAGTGATCATCAGCTCAAGATATAACAGGGTATCAAGCTTTTAGGGTAAGGATAGGGTTATCAAACAATCATGAATGAATTTAAGAAATGATTGGCTTTTAGGTATCAAGATAAAGTTTCTATCGAGGTTATTTCAAGAGTTGAATCAAAGCATCAGGGTGCAATATCAAGATTTCTCAGGGATCAATAGCATGATAATCAAAAGGATCAATAAGGTATTATAACAAATCTCTATTTTATCATGGCATTAAACTATCATGAAAGACTTTTGAACTACTTGCAATACGTACTCGAGGGTTCATGGCATCTCTATGTAACTCAAAGATAAACAAAAGATACTCTTGATTTAAATATATCAAAATGACTCAGGATAATTGCATCGATATATATATGAACTGTTTACAGCAAATACGAAGGTCAAGTTGAATCACTTGCCTTGAGATAGACTGGTCTGGTCTGACTGGTAGGAGCAACAACTGGAGCTTCACTCGACTTTTAAGGCAAGTTTTCCCTCGTCTCGAGATCCTACATAAATAATAATAATCCTCATTATAATATATTCTTTCCATCTTAACCTATTTACAACCCGAAATTAAACATGGATGGCACTTAGGCCTATACACACTTAATTCATATCCAACATTTATATTTTTAAATATACACACGTAGCCACATAATCACATATCGTATATTAATACCAAATAACATCACATACACCATAACGCCACACTAGGCTTGGATGATCTCGACTCACCACTTAAATTACTTGGTCGCTAACTAAGCGAAGTCTTCGAATTTGGGCTTTCTAACTCAATGTGCCTTTCCTAAATTATCCAAAACCTATTGACCCTCACTTGTGCCTTTTGTTCTACTGACCTTATACTATCTTACAACTATGGTGGTCGACCTAATACTCACTTCTAAGTGTCCTAAAACTATGTGATAAGTGAAAGTGCTCACTGGTGCAAATTTCAGAATGGTAACTAAGGTTTCTTGAGTGCATTAGACACTCTTAAACTACAAGTTTTTCTTCAAAATTTTTACACAAGACTCTCCTGACCTAAGGGCATCTCATAAGCTTGATGTGGCTCAAAGGCCTGGCTTGGGCCTTCTTGGGCCTAAGCTAAAAGTCCAAGGTTCCCCTGTTTTTTCTGGGCAGAAAATGCCCTGACTTGAATTAACTTGTGGCACATGGTTCTAGCTCATATCCTATGAACTATGGTTGGAAAAACTTCTCTGACATACCCTCTAACTAAGGCCCAATTGGGCCTAATGAGGGCCTACCCATGACATGGCCAAATCTCCCTATTTCTAAGTTGCAACAAAACTGTTCCCTGCTGGACAGATTTTGTTATTCTACTTGTGCACCTAACCAAATGACATGCAAACCTCCAACCAACTCCTAAAACCTATTATATACTCCCCATACTAACTTCTGGTGGCTTGGGCCTCAAAGTGCACATCAATGACATGGTCAAAACTCACTCTAAACCTCAGGGTACTAAACTGATTTTTCTGCAGAAACTATAACTTCTCATTTTCCAAGATTTTAACTTGACAAACCCAACTAACAACAACTAAATACTTAAGCCAAGACCTATACTTGGTATTCTACTGAACTAACTCCCTTTTTCTTAAAATAGCCTTGGTGAGATCATCCTTACCTAAGGTGCAACTATGGCAAAACAAAAGAGACTACTCTTAACAAATCGCAAATCTTCATGCCTTTGAAACAACAAGATATATATTTTTATAAAAGATAACCACAAATTATTACCATGCAACAAGAAGCATAAATCAATATTATCATATTATTCCTACTGAAATTAAGGCTCACTAACAAAATCTTTCCAAATAATCAAAATTTCACAACAAACTAAGAGAATTCCACATGCATGCATGCCTTCGGGTTTTTCAAACCAAAACAACATGATTTCCAAATAAATTTTTATCATAATTCAACATGCAAGCCTAACATGGATTACAACTAAATGATCAACTAGCATGCAAAAGGATTTTATCAAGACTTTACTACAAAATTCATGTTATCATCACAAAATACACAAAAATGTTAACAAGGCAACAAAACACCATCCATTCGGCTCCTATCAAGTCATGGCCGAATGGATTAGGGTAAAAACAGCATTCGCATAGGTGTAACACTCTTATGTCTAGCCATTCTTGACCCTATGATACTATAACTCATGGTGAAAGCCTTAGATTCACAAGAATCAAGGAGGTTCACTTTGAGTTTAACAAAAACATCACCATGCAAGGTCAAAACATAGGTTTTTCACTCTATACTTTTGAAATATATAAGAATAACATATAGGGAGTAAAATTACTTGAATATAAGATGATTGTTTGGGTGAAAGAATGAAGAAATGAAGGGGATGGAGGGCCTCGGCTATGGGATGGCCGAGAGTGAGGGTTGAGCCGAGAGGGAGGGAGGAGAAAAGGGGAGGGTGGAGTGAAAAATGGAGTGATCATCACTTTAGTTTTGTTTTTATGTCTTTGACTAGACTAAATGTGAGTGGATTTAGGAAATGACAAGAGTAACCCCCTAGCTAAAGTTAGGCAAGTTTGCATGCAAGGTCAAGGAGGTAATTTGGCTAGCAAAATGTGAGTTAGTGGGGTGGAGAATGTCTTCTTTGCCCTTTGGTTAAATAGAAGAGAGTTTGCATGCAAGGTTATTCATGTAATTTAATAATTATGACAACTAAAATTTATAATGATTTATTTTTATATAATAAAGTACAAGTTCAAAAATTATAAAATTTATACCATAAAATAACTTGGATTTTTAGAGACTTTATAAAAATCATTTTCAAAATTTGTGTACAAAATGTCTTTTAAAAGAAAATTTTTCCAAAGCTTAGAATATTCCTTATAAATCAAAAATAAAGAAATTAAATAAATTCTTGCTTTGAAAAATCATATACTACCCAAAGCAAATTTATAATGCAGAAATTTTCACTCACACAAACGTACAAGCATTGAATATATTTTTATTTAACTTAATATTATTCACAAATAATATTACATAAAATGCCGGTCGTAACAGAACAATGTCGACGTCTTATGTTGCGAGACTTTCCATTATACATCATGTTATGTGCTCTGCCAATAGCGGATTGTCTATCATAGTCTATCCTGATTGCAATCACAGGCTTTGGCCATATTGGAATATCCTCTAGAAATTGACATAGATATTCAGCCTCTTCGGCGCATTTATTTAGTGCCATAAACTCAGCTTCCATCGTGGGATGAGTTATCACAACCTGCTTTGAGAATTTCCATGAAATTGCCCCCCGGCTAGTGTAAACATATATCCACTCCTAGACCCTAGCGCCTTCTTGCTAGATATCCAATCCGTGTAAGTATATTCCTCTAATATTGCTGGATATCTGCCATAGTGCAGTCCATAATCTCGATTTCCTCTCAAGTAGTTCAATACCCTTATGATCGCTTTTCAGTGATCAGCTCCCGGATTACTCGTAACCAACTCAATTTGCTGATTGAGTATGCAATGTTTGGTCTTGTATAACTCATTAGGTACATCAGACTTCCAATTATTATCGAGTATTCCAATAGGGAAACCGTTACACCTTTGTTCTTGGATATATACAAAGTCATATCCACATGTGTCCTGGCTTTCTCAAAATCATCCTTAAGAAATTTCTTAAGGATTTTGTCGACATAATAAGTTTGACTCAATGTGAGTCCCTATAATGTTCTAGAAATATAGATTCCTAGAATCACGTTTTCTAGTCCCATATCTTTCAAGTCTAATCTTTCCTTTAACATGTCCTTTGTAGATTTGATCACTTTATCATTGCTTCCGGCAATAAGTAGATCATCTACATACAATGTTACCATAACATAACAATTGTCACTGTTCTTGACATAACTGCTCTCGTTATCTTTGTTAACTTGTACTAGGCACATCTATCACATTCATTGATCTTGAAGCCATTTTCCAGCACGACCTCATCAAATTTCTCATGCCATTTCATAGGCGCTTGCTTCAAGCCATACAATGACTTCACTAGTCTACATAATTTCCTTTCTTGTCCAGGGACAATGAACCCTTCAGGTTGTTCCATATAAATTTTCTCATCTATATCTCCATTTAGAAAATCTGTTTTCATATCCATTCGATGTACTGCTAAATTTCGCATTGCGATGATAACAAACACCATCCTTATAGCCGTTATTCTCATTAATGGAGAATATGTGTCAAAGTAATCAAGACCTTTATGTTGCTTGTATCCTTTAATTACAAGTCTTTCCTTGTTCTTATCGATAATACCATCAATTTTCAACTTCTTCTTGAAAATCCACTTGTTGCTTAATGGTTCATACAACCGTTTGGCAAATCAATTAATTCTCAAATATGATTATGCAGAATTGAATCAACTTTATTTTTTATGGCCTCTTTCCATATGGGGCCATCAGGTGAGGTAACCGCTTCCTTGTAAATTTTCGGGTCACCTTCTTCGAGCAAATAAGTCATAAAATCAGACCCATAGGATTCCTCCGTACCTTGTCTTTTGCTTCTTCTCAATATGATGAGGATAAAGGAATGAATATGTTAATTTGGATTTGGTTATGTGTGCTCGTGGTGATGTTCAATTGGAGAGGACGCAAATATGGGTTATGCAGCTTACTTGGACAACAAGGAATAAAGGAGCGATGCATGAAGTTGGACAAGTAGCTGATTATTATATAATTATTAATTAGAATTTTGCTTACAAGTTTTTACCTTTCACTTGAAAGGGTTTTTCTTTTTTTAAGCACTTATGATTTTATTTTCCTATTTGTATTTGGTTTTTGTCTTTTTTCTATTCGGGTTTGGTTTTTAAATTTGTTTCAGGGAATGATTCAGATATTGGCTTATTCAAGCTGATGTTGAATTTCTCTTGGAATCCTTTTCGGTTTGGGTTATTATCTAAGCCTATAAATATCCCTCTCATGTAATCTTTTAAGGGAGATAATGGATGATATAAAACTTGTGTTTTGAGATTAACTATGAGTAGTTTTTCTTTCTCTAAACTTCAATTACTGGATTGTTTTGAAGGTTAGATTCAAATTACTTAGTTACTGGATTGATCAAAGCAATTTGAGATTCAAAGTTCACGTTTCTGGATTGATGGTGTTCTTTTGAAATATCATTTTCTTCACTTATCCTTTTTCTTCTTCTCTTTTCTACATCAATTTGGTATCAGAGCCAATGTTTTTTCTCCAATTTCTTAATTGTTTGGAGATCTAGGTTTCAAAAAAAATAAAATAAATAATAATTACTATTCACGAGTAATTTACACTGATAGTGTTCACGAGTACTGTTCATCGGCACTGTTCACGCGCGTACTGTTCACAAGCACTGTTCATCGGCACTGTTCATCAAGTTTTTTTTAACAGATTTATCTTATGGCTACGGATGAATTGCTCTGAAAATTACTTGGAAAATTGGATGAGATTGATAAACGTACTTAAAAGCTTGCTAATTGAACGGAATCGAGGTTTGATGAATTTTATAAAATTTTAGTTAAGGTGAAAGATAGTGATGAAGTTTATGATCCCGGTGAGCTTGGTTATTTTATAGGTTTGGGTAGCATAGATGATTTTGTTGAATGGGTTACACAAATCGACAAGATTTCTGCTTATACAGGTTGAACTCAGATGAGAATATTCAAGATTGCAGCGCTTAAACTTACAAAGAAAGCAGACTTGTGGTTTGATAATCTAAACACAAAAAGAGTTAGATCTGGAAAAGAAAAGATTATGACTTGGACATCTCTGAAGAAGAAACTTCATGCAAAATATATTTCTTTGCATTATAATTCGAATGTATAATGAAGATGACATCCCTCTCTCAAGGTACTATGAGTGTTTCTGAGTATACTTATGAATTTTATAGATTGCGCCTTATTTGTGACTTGGAGGAGACGGAAATAATGAAAATTGGAAGATTTATTCGTGGATTGAATTTGCCTATATATCGAAAGGTTAAATCAAGTCCATATATCTCGTTTAATGATGAATGCATCTTGCATTGGAATTTGAATCTTTTCAAAAAGATGAGAAATTGAAGTCTTACCTTCACGAGTTCACTCTTTCAGAAGAAACTAAAGAAGAAGACTGTGTCGGTGTGGAGAATGTTGCGGATCTTGTTGTTGATTACCAGGTGTTACGTGTAGCGACTACATCAAGTTTCGATATGTTAGGTCACACTTTCACTGTAGAGGGGGTGAATACAGTGTTTATTACAATCAAATCAAACTTCAAGAACTTATGTAACAGAAAACAAACTTTATTTAAACAATAAACTCTGTTACAATCTGGAACTGTTATCTCTCAGTGATGAACAAAATATCACGAGAGCTTCTAGAGTTATAATAAATAATATTCTCGATAATGATAACACCTCTAGTGTAAACTCTATTTCTGTGTTTATATACTACACAGTTACAAGATATTCGCTAATTGATATGGAATATAATTCTGCTTCCTAAAATATATCAATCAGATATCTTCTATTCCAAGTATTCCATTCTTCACGGAATTCCTTCTTCATGCATATCTCTTCTTATGTTTATCTTGATCTTCTTAACTTTAATCAGCTACTGTCCTTATCTGATCGTCCTTCAGCACTTAAGTTCTGATATCTATCTCCTGATAACATAAGTACTGATATCCCTTAAGTTCTGACTTCCAGTACCTTAAGTTCTGACTTCCAGTATAAGTACTGATCAGTTAAGTACTGATTTGTTCTGTTCAAATAAGATCTGAAATCTAAACATAAAACATATTAGCCATGACATTATCAAATATATCTAACAATCTCCCCCAACTTGTAAATTAACAAAATATACAAGTTTAACAGATATTTGATGATGTCAAAAACATTAAGTACAAATGCATGAGAAATAGACAAGATAACTACAACTTACAGTCCTTAAAGTTTTTACCAATTCAACTTCTGATAACAACTTCAACCTGTATAAATATCAGAATTTAAGCAGTTGTAGATCTTCGACTTGGCTTTATCATTTTCCGATCTCTCTGATGTCAGAAGTTGTTCTGAGATAATTCTTCAACAAACATTTCTCAGCATATCTGAGTTCATCAATCATTCTCCGTTTGACATCTTTAAGCTCTGCAGTATCTTCACCAGTTTGAAATATTGCAGCTCTGAGATCATTAATCTTTGCTTTTCTCAACTCCCGATCTAGTCTTATGACATAAGCTTTGTTAGACTCTAGATTGAATTCAAGCCCCTTAATACCAAGATATGTTCTGATCTGTGCAGTATTAGGCTTCATATCAACAATATCACCATTGTGATTTCTGTACTTTGGAACATATCTGCTGTCAGACTTAACAGAATAAAGTCTTTTCTGTCTCTGAATCTGTTCCTTTAAGTAGTTTGCAGCAGTCTCTGTTATTCTGTCATCCACTTGAAGTAAGAATAATACATGCTCCAATTCTTCAAAATACTTCAATGGAATGACATTTTGTCTTATATGATAAACCCTACCATCTGTCATGAAATACAACATGATGTATTCTTTCAAGTAGGTATGGTAAACCATCTGTACAGATTCTAGTTGATTCAATCTCTCAGGAGTTGCTCCAATACCTGGTTCACTCAAGGAAGTTGGATCATCAGTAGTGTTGTGTACTCTTCTTTCATCAGCACTTCCCAATCCAGTTTTATCTCTAGCTTCCTTTCCAGTAACTACTCTTGCTTCAAAACCACTTAAAGTAGTCTTCAAAGATTGAGTCTGTTTTGCTTTAGTGAATCCTGGTAGGAGTGTTTTAGATTTATCTTCTGATATCAAGTTAACTTGAGCACTGTCAGAGGTTACTTGCTTCTTCTGAATATCAGAACTTACAATTTCTTGACTCTGAACAACTTGAGCCATGTCAGAGGTTGTTTTAAGAATTTTTCTTGAAGTCAGAGCAAGATTATGTTTTCCATCAGTAATTTCTTCTTCCTCAGGAGGTACATAAGGCTTGATAGGTTCACCAACCTTTTCTTTACCCTTGGATCTTGGATCTATCTGTGGTTGTGATCTAGCCAAAGTTTCTTCAGTATGTATCCTCTCTTTGATCACAATGCCTTTAGGTTTTGGAAGTAACTTTTTACCAGAAGCTTCAGATTTAGATGTGACTTTCTCTGATTTAAGTCTGGCTTCTTCTTCCTTTAAACTTTCCAAGTCCATCCCTGGATTTTCTTGAAGAAATAACTGTCTTGACATTTCCTCATCAAGATCTAGAAGTTCATCAGAACTTATCCTTTTACCAGCAGCAGAACTTATTCTTTTCCCAGTATCAGAACTTGTTCTGTGACTAGCTTGTCTTGATGTAAATCTTCTACCTTGACTATGACCACTACCCATTCCAGAGTTTCCTTGGTCATCTTTTCCATCATCCTGTCCTTGCAGTGACTTGTTGGTTTTGCATTTGGACTTAATTACCTTCTCCCCCTTTTTGGCATCAGCAGGTAATAAAAGAGAGATAAGTAGTTCCACTGAGGTCTGGATTTCAGTAAGTTGCGATTGCTGAGAAGCTTGATTTGTCAGAATTTGATCAATCTGAGCTTGTTGCTTCTCTTGAGTTTTCTCAATATAAGCAACCCTGTCAATGGTAGGTTGGAAGAACTTTTTCTTATCAAGTTTCCAAACTTGTTCCTGTTTAATAAAGTTCTCCTGAATCTTGTGTAGCTCTGCATGAGTGTTGGAATGAAGACCTTGTAGATGTTTAGTACTCAATGCAGTGACTCTAAGCTGGGTTTTAAAATCATCAGAATTTAACATTTCATCAGCTTTAGTCAAGTGCTCAGCAAGATGTAAAGCATTTGGAACACATGAAACTGAGTTCCATTCCTTAGTCCACTCCTGTCCTGCAGGAGTTTCACTCCAAGGTACTGGTGCATCCCTGATAACAAACTCCTTTAGCAGTTCAGACTTAGGAAGAGTCAGTGGAGGAGTATGTCCTGAAGGACCTGCTGCATCAGCATCTACAGTTGTAGCAGCTTCACCAGTATCTCCAACATTTGCAGCATCAGAACTTAAAGAATCAGTATCTTCTGATAAGACAACTGTATGAGTAGCAATGAAGGCTTCAATATCCTCTAATTGCTGATCTGATACTAAGTTCTGATCAACAGCCATATCCTGATGCTCACCTAAAATCTGATCATCATCTTGATGCAGAGAAGGTGTTAGTGATAACTCAGGAGTTTGAACAGCATCAGTAACAGGTGTTGTGGAAGGATTATTTGCTGTTGGAGCTTCTAAGAAAAGTATTTCAGGCACAACCAAGTTCTGAATATCAATTTCAGCACTTGTGCCTGGATCAACAAGAGATAAAGAAGGTAAATTAGCCTTGTCAGATACAGGTTCCTGAAATGGAGTTGATGGAGAAGAAGTGACTGGAGCAAATTCCTTGTCTTGTGAGATCAGAGATTCCTGATCCCCTTCCTTAGCTGCTTCCTCCTCATCATCTGAAACTGGCCTCTGTGCCCTCTGTTTCTTGTATTTCCTTGTTGATTTGGATTCCTTGGGAGTTGCAGGAACAGTCATACGTCTAAGCCTCTTGAGAAGCCTAGAACCCCCAATTGCAGAATCCTTCTGAGAAGTTGCCTTCTCAGCTTCATAAATCATAGGTTCTGAAGAAGGAACCTGATCTTCAGAATCTGTTTCATCTCTCAAAGTAATCCTCCTCTTCTTCTGAGATGTTTGAGGAACAGTCTTTGTTCTCTTTGGCTTAGAGGATGTAGGCTTCACAGTAGGTGCTGTAGAAGAAGGTTCTGAGTTTCAAGGAAAAACTGTTCCATTTATCAAGGGAAACAATTCAAAATTTAACCCGTTATCACTGATTGGTTATTTTGCACTGCAACATTAATATTCTGAAAATGAATCATGTTAAAAATGACCGAGATAATTTCGATGAATAAGTGCTGACAAAGAATCAGAACTTAAATCAGAACTTAAGACAAAATTTAAATGGTCATCAGAATATCAAGCAGGATTTATCAACACAAGATAAAATAACTCAGAGACAAAATCTTGAAGTAAAAACAGTTTTCATTAATATATCAAGTCAATACATAAATGAAATAGAAATTACATCAATACAAGATTTTCCCTAAGCTTCTAATCCTAACGTCAACAGCTTTAGTCCTAGCTAAGAAGCCTGACAAAGCTGAGGATGAAGAAGAACAGGAAGAAGACAAGATTAAGTCATCTTCCTCTTCCTATCTTCGACAAACAAGATGGCGAGTCGAATGATTCGCTCTTGCTGACGGATACGACGAAGGTGAAGGTCTCTTCGAACGGCCACCAGATCACGTTTGATAACCTCTGGAAATTGAATCCAGAGATTGTGAGGGATGTTGGTGATAGGGTAGGGAGTTGGAATTCCATTCAAAAAGACATGCACAGTCTCATCACCGTAATTGTAGAACCAGCCAAATTCAGCCATTTGTGATAGTAAATGAAAAACAAGACTGAATTTGTGATACAAGTGTGATGAAAAGACTAATGTGAAGTGGCTGTGTATATAGGCAAGAGAATGCAAGGAGACGCGAAGATGTTGAATGCAGGCAGGTAGAATTAAATCTACCTCGTCTCCCTAGACTTTGAAAAAGAATAACAGTCATTGGAAAAGGAATGTGCACATGGAACAAGAGTGAACTGTTCAAGGACGAGTGCCATTATGTTTTAACCATAGACTATTAATCTTCCACTTCAACATTTCGAAATTAATCTGAGACTGTTACCAAATTTTACTCACAGATAAGTTAAGTAAAGGGTTAGACTGAAAAATCAGAACTTAGACCTATACCAGAACTTAACAGTCATCAGAACATAATGTCTTAACTCGAACAAGGAATATCTATCTTAGTAAATACTCATACAAGTTCTTAGTTATGAACGTCAGAAATTAATCATCAGAACGTGTAACTAGAACTTGTCCTCAGAATTTGTGCAGAAGTGACACAATGACTGTTTATCTAAAATAACATAGACCACCACAGAAATTTCATCATTCATATGGAGTGATGTGTGTGTGCATTAAGCTAAATAACAGACAAAGAGTAAAGTCTGATCTACTTCAGTACATCTTAGAAATAAGTCATAATTAAAATTTTGCTAAAGATCTGTCATTATCCTGAAACCTACTGATAAATGAGTTCATGCATGAGTTCACCTCTACTGTTTTTGTGCTAATTTTATGCATCTTTTGAAATTCTATTTTACAGAGGCTTCTCAGTGTAAGTGAGTCACAACTGTTTATTAGAATTTATGCTATTATCAGAGTATTTCTCCAGTAATCATAGAGTGTGAAAAGTCACCAAGAAAATATTTTGCTTTTCTAATGCATATTTACTTAATACCAGCAATGCACTTGGGTCGTCCCTTTCACATTTTTACTCTAGATCTCAAAGGAGTACCTGATATTATTCTTTGATTATTGTTCTTCTTCTTTTGATAAGTGAGGTTTATCAGCACTTAGTACATTCAGCAGTTTTACTAGAATCAGAACTTAAACAGATGAGTAGCATTATTCTAATTTGTGACTTAGTAATAAGATATACAAAGTAAACTTAACTAAGCTCAGTTATCAGAATTTGCTTGTGTCATAAGATTTCCACAGAAATAACTACTTCTTTCATGGGATCATTTGTTTATTGAAGACTAGTAGGTCAGTATCTAGCACAGTTATCCTCATAGGATAGAAGAGTTACTGAAACAGACATATCACTTATCAGAGTTTAGACACATATATCAGACAACAGTCAGTACTTGAAGACATTTATCAATTAATGCACAGAATATACAAAGAGATTAATTCTGTAAATACTGATCATAAAGTCTGATAACATAGAACAAGTTTAAGCAGATTTAGAGAAAGAACCTGAAATCATTCCAAGTTCATTTACCAATTTTGAAAAGGTAGCTTCACACAGTGGTTTTGTGAAGATATCTGCTACTTGTTGATCTGTGGGAACAAAATGCAATTCCACTGTACCTTCATCCACATGTTCCATGATGAAATGGTACCTGATGCTGATGTGCTTTGTCATAGAGTGTTGAACTGGATTACCTGTCATAGCAATAGCACTTTGATTATCACAGTAAATAGGGATTTTGAAATATGTTAACCCATAATCCAGTAACTGATTCTTCATCCAGAGAATCTGTGCACAGCAGCTTCCTGCAGCAATATACTCTGCTTCTGCAGTTGATGTGGAAATTGACTTTTGTTTCTTGCTATACCAAGAAACCAATCTGCCTCCAAGAAATTGGCAGCTTCCACTTGTGCTTTTCCTGTCAATTTTGCAACCTGCAAAATCTGCATCTGAGTAACCTATTAATTTAAAATCTGATTCTCTAGGATACCATAATCCTAGATCAGCTGTTCCTTTAAGATACTTAAAGATTCTTTTTACAGCTGTTAAGTGAGGTTCTCTTGGATCTGCTTGAAATCTTGCACAAAGACAGGTAGCAAACATGATATCTGGTCTACTAGCAGTTAGATAGAGAAGTGAGCCAATCATACCTCTGTAATCAGTAATATCTACTGAATTACCAGTATCCTTATCCAGTTTTGTTGCAGTGGCCATGGGAGTGGATGCACTTGAACAGTCTTGCATTCCAAATTTTTTCAGCAAGTTTCTGGTGTACTTAGATTGACAAATAAAAGTTCCTTCTTCACTCTGCTTGACTTGAAGGCCCAGAAAATAACTAAGTTCTCCCATCATACTCATCTGATATCTTGACTGCATTAGATTGGCAAACTTTTTGCAAAGTTTGGCATTTGGAGACCCAAAAATGATATCATCAACATAAATCTGGATCAAAAGTAAGTCCTTGCCATGGTTGAGATAGAACAATGTTTTGTCAATAGTTCCTCTGTTGAATCCACTTTCCAGAAGAAACTGAGCTAAAGTCTCATACCATGCTCTAGGAGCTTGCTTAAGTCCATAAAGTGCTTTATCAAGCCTGTAGACATAATCTGGATGTTTGGAATCTACAAAGCCTGGAGGTTGTTCAACATATACTTCCTCTTCCAATTCTCCATTGAGAAAAGCACTTTTCACATCCATTTGAAAGACAGTAAACTTTTTGTGAGCAGTATAAGCCATGAATATCCTTATGGCTTCTAACCTAGCAACTGGAGCAAATGTTTCATCATAGTCAATTCCCTCCTGTTGAGAATATCCTTTTGCAACCAGCCTTGCCTTGTTCCTTACAATTATGCCATCACTGTCAGTTTTGTTTCTGAATACCCACTTTGTACCAACAACCGATCTATTCTTGGGTCTTGGCACTAAGGTCCAGACTTTGTTTCTTTCAAATTCATTCAACTCTTCCTGCATTGCTTGCACCCAATCAGCATCTTGAAGAGCTTCTTCCACTTTCTTTGGCTCAGACTGAGAGAGAAAAGAATTGTAAAGACATTCATTCGAAGTACCTGTTCTAGTTCTGACACCTGCCTCAGGATTTCCAATTATTAAATCAGGTGTATGTGATTTTGTCCACTTCCTTGCAGATGGAAGATTTTCTCTAGAACTGGATGCTCCCCCATAATTCATGCTGTCTTCGATTTCATTTTCTGATGCTCCCCCTGAAACTATGCTCTCTGAGTTGGATCCTTCAGTATTTAGATTTTCAGCACTGTCAGTACTTGGCTTATCAGAACTTGACGAATCAGAATTTGACGAGCCAGATGTATGTTCTGATGCTTCTTGAGATGTGATAAAATCTTGAGTATGCTTCCCCTGCAATGGTGCATCTTCCTTTGACGTAGTCACCACAGTTTCAATAACATCAGAGTTTAATCCATCAGAATTTACAGTATCAGGACTTAGACTGTCAGGACTTGAGGTATCAGAATATGAATCTTCATTTTCAAATCTCAGCTTATTATGATCAATGTAATCTTCAAGTCCAGTGATCTTCTTGTCATCAAAAGAGACATTGATAGATTCCATGACCACTTTTGTTCTCAAATTATAGACTCTGAAGGCTTTTGTAGAAAGTGGATATCCTACAAAGATTCCCTCATCAGCTTTTAGATCAAACTTGGATAGCTGTTCAGGATGAGTCTTGAGAACAAAACACTTACATCCAAATACATGAAAGTATTTGAGATTTGGCTTCTTGTTCTTCACCATCTCATATGGTGTTTTTCCATGCTTGTTAATGAGTGTTGCATTTTGAGTAAAACAAGCAGTCTGCACAGCTTCAGCCCAGAAATAGGTTGGAAGCTTTGCTTCTTCAAGCATTGTTCGTGCAGCTTCAATTAGAGTTCTATTCTTCCTTTCAACAACTCCATTTTGCTGTGGAGTTCCAGGAGCAGAAAATTCCTGCTTTATTCCATGATTTTTGCAGAACTCTTCCATTATCAAATTCTTGAATTCAGTGCCATTATCACTCCTCAAAATTTTCACAGAATCTTTGATCAATTTATCCAGATGTTTGACATGATCAATCAGGATAGATGCAGATTCACTTTTTGTGTGCAAGAAATACACCCATGTGTATCTGGTGAACTCATCTACTATGACCAACGCATATTTCTTCTTTGCAATAGACATGACATTCACTGGACCAAATAGATCAACATGAAGTAGATAGTAAGGCTCAAGAATTGATGATTCAGTCTTGCTCTTGAACGAAGATTTTCTTTGTTTAGCCTTCTGACATGAGTCACAAGGACCATCAGGAACAAACACTGATTTTGGCAGTCCTCTCACAAGATCTTTCTTGATCAGTTCATTTATCTTGTTGAAGTTTAAATGAGAGAGTTTCTTGTGCCAATTCCAGCTTTCTTCAGTTGAGGCTCTACTCACTAAACAGATTGCAGAACCATCAGAACTTGTTGAAAGCTTAGCTTCATAAATGTTACCACGCCTGAATCCCTTCAGAACAATTTTTCCTTTAGATTTACTAACTATTTCACAATGTTCTGGAAAGAAATCAACATGATAACCTCTGTCACAGATTTGACTTATACTCAGTAAGTTGTGTTTAAGTCCTGAGACCAGAGCTACATCTTTAATAATGACATTCCCAAGATTGATATTGCCATATCCCAAGGTTTTTCCAATGTTGCCATCTCCATAAGAAACACTTGGGCCAGCTTTCTCCACAAAGTCTGATAGCAGGGCCTTATTTCCAGTCATATGTCCTGAACATCCACTGTCCAGAACTAGAATATTTTTCCTGTTGCCCTGCAATCAAAAAGACCACTAATTATTAGTTTTAAGGACCCAGACTTGCTTGGATCCTTTGGCCTTTTTAGGTTTGTTAACATTTGCAGCGGATTTAACATCAGATTTTATGTTAACAGTTTTCTTATCAGACCTTATACTAGAAGGAACAACAGAAACTTTCTTTAAAGAAGGTTTTATTTGATAATAATCATAGTACAAACTATGATATTCCTTACAAGTATAAATGGAATGCCATAAACTACCACAATGAAAACAAGGATTTTGTGGTTTGTATCTAACAGACTGACTCTTAACTCCTGACTTTGTAGATAAGGAGTTAATATTCTTATTCTTCCTGCAAAAAGAAGCCAGATGGTTAGAACTTCCACAGTTATGACATGCTTTCCTAGGAGCATCAGGAACAGATTTATAGTTATTGCTTTTATTCACACCTTCCTTTCCATTCCTGTTTTTCCTAGGTGATTTTACCTTGTTTGCATCCTTAACATCTTTCAGCTTATGCTTAAGCTGCTTCTTCGTCAGTAAGCCTATGTTAACTTCAGCTGTCTTTTCCTGTTTTAGTTTGTCAGAAGCTAATTCCTTTTTAACTTCTGATTTCTCATTTTCGGATTTTTCAGTTACAAACTTAACAGGTTTTAACTTCGGCTTTTGCTTATCAACAGGCTTAATTTCTACAGTTCCTTTTTCATTTTCTCCATAGCCTAAACCCTCTTTCCAGTTTCCACTGCTTAGCAAATTTTGAGTTGTTTTGCCAGAGTTAGTCCAAGTTCTGATAATCTCTCTCTCCTTTTCTAACTCAGTTTTTAGAGATTCATTCATTTTTAGCACTTCATCCCTAATATAAAAAGCATTATCTCTATCCTGCTGAGTTTGATGAAACATGACTAACTCTTTTTCTAAGAAATCATTTCTTTTCTTAAAAGCAAGATTTTCAGAAGTTAATCTTTCACATGTTAAAGTTTGATCTCTATAACTAACAAACATGGTTTTAAGATATCTTCTCAACTCATCAATATCATCAGTATGAAAAGCATAAGTAGTCTGAGGTACCTTTGTTTCAGCAGCTTCAGAACTGCTCTCAGAACTTGATTTATCAGCATTTGCCATCAATGCATAGTTCTCCTCACTTTCAGAGTCTGAGGTGTCTGTCCAGCTTTTCTGCTTTGTGACAAGAGCTTTGCCTTTGTCATTCTTGGTCTTCTTGCAATCAGGAGATATGTGGCCTTTCTCACCACAATTATAACATTTAACATTAGCGTAATCTCCTCTGTCAGACTTTCCTCCTTTTCCTTCAGATCTTCTGAAATTCTTCTTATCAGAACTTATGCCTTTCCTGGAAAACATCTTTCCCTTCCTGAACTTCCTGTATGCAATCTTTGTGATTCCTTTCACCATAAGAGCACACAGCTTCATCATCTCCTCATCAGCATCAGTTTCAGGCAAGCTTTCAGAATCTGAGTCATCATCACTCTCAGAACTTGATGACCCAGTATCAGATTTTATGATAAGAGCTTTACCCTTATCTTTCTTTGAGGAAGGTGGTTTGGAGGATTCCTCTTCAACCTTGAGAGCAACTGTCCTTGACTTTCCTCCTTTTCTCTTGCTTCTTTGTTCCATCTCAAGTTCATGGGTCTTGAGCATTCCATAGATTTCATCAAGAGTTGTTTCATCAAGATTGTAGTTGTCTCTTATTGTTGTTGCCTTCAAATCCCAACATTCAGGAAGAGCTAACAGGAATTTGAGGTTTGTATCTTCAAGATCATACTCCTTATTTACTAATGACAAGTCATTCAAGAGTTTGACAAATCTATCATATACATCAGTCAATGACTCATTAGTCCTAGAGTCAAAGTGTTCATACTCTTGAGTGAGTATTGTCTTCCTGTTCTTCTTAACTGTTTCAGTTCCTTGACACCTTGTCTCCAGTGCATCCCATATCTCCTTAGCAGTCTTGCAGTTGATTACCCTGTTTGACATTACATTATCAATGGCACTATGCAATAAGTGACGTACCTTGGCATCCTTAGCAATAGATGCTATATCTTCAGCAGTGTAATCAGTCTTTTCCTTTGGTACGGTCATTGCTGCTTCACCTGCAACTACAACAGCGAGCTTGGTAGGTTTGTGAGGCCCTTCCCTGATTCTATCAAGGTATTCTGGATCTGTTGCTTCCAGAAACATGGTCATCCTTACCTTCCATATGGGATATTCAGATGGTCTCAATATGGGAACTCTGATAGTCTCATATCGACTCTGAGTTGATATCTTTGATGATTCCTCAGTTTTGGTAGGCTTAGTTGGAGTTTCTGTGTCAGACATGATTGTGTTTGGATCTTTAACTGTATGTGTGTTAACAGATAGCTCTGATACCACTTGTTAGGTCACACTTTCACTGTAGAGGGGGTGAATACAGTGTTTATTACAATCAAATCAAACTTCAAGAACTTATGTAACAGAAAACAAACTTTATTTAAACAATAAACTCTGTTACAATCTGGAACTGTTATCTCTCAGTGATGAACAAAATATCACGAGAGCTTCTAGAGTTATAATAAATAATATTCTCGATAATGATAACACCTCTAGTGTAAACTCTATTTCTGTGTTTATATACTACACAGTTACAAGATATTCGCTAATTGATATGGAATATAATTCTGCTTCCTAAAATATATCAATCAGATATCTTCTATTCCAAGTATTCCATTCTTCACGGAATTCCTTCTTCATGCATATCTCTTCTTATGTTTATCTTGATCTTCTTAACTTTAATCAGCTACTGTCCTTATCTGATCGTCCTTCAGCACTTAAGTTCTGATATCTATCTCCTGATAACATAAGTACTGATATCCCTTAAGTTCTGACTTCCAGTACCTTAAGTTCTGACTTCCAGTATAAGTACTGATCAGTTAAGTACTGATTTGTTCTGTTCAAATAAGATCTGAAATCTAAACATAAAACATATTAGCCATGACATTATCAAATATATCTAACACGATAAAAAGGATGAACCAATTACAAAAGAAGCTATGATAGAGAAACATGAAGAAAGAAAGTCACTTGTTGAGAAAGTTTTGGTTGTTGAAACAAATCAGATAGATGCATCTCTTAAATTTGTGCATGAAGGACAAGAGATACTAAAGGAGAAGTTCGAAACTAGAGAGGTTGTGTACGAGGAAAACAACATTATCCTAGTGGAACATAATGATTTTCTGGGGGTAGAGAACTTGTTGAATGCACCTATATCATCAAACTATCTTATTCTTTCGAGTTTATTTCCAAAGATATTGCCGATGGAATTGAAATTTAAGGCTTTCAAGTTCTACGAGAAATCATCTCATTGTGTGCTTATTCTTAAATATTTTAGAACTCGGGGATGAGTTTTCTTCAAAGAAGAGGAGAATGATGAGGATCAAGGAATGAATATGTTAATTTGGATTTGGTTATGTGTGCTCGTGGTGATGTTCAATTGAAGAGGACGCAAACATGGGTTATGCAGCTTACTTGGACAACAAGGAATAAAAGAGCGATGCATGAAGTTGGACAAGTAGCTGATTATTATATAATTATTAATTAGAATTTTGCTTACAAGTTTTTACCTTTCACTTGAAAGGGTTTTTCTTGTTTTAAGCACTTGGGATTTTATTTTCCTATTTGTATTTAGTTTTTGTCTTTTTTCTATTCGGGTTTGGTTTTTAAATTTGTTTCAGGGAAGGATTCAGATATTGGCTTATTCAAGCTGATGTTGAATTTCTCTTGGAATCCTTTTCGGTTTGGGTTATTATCAAAGCCTATAAATATCCCTCTCATGTAATATTTTAAGGGAGACAATGGATGATATAAAACTTGTGTTTTGAGATTAACTATGAGTAGTTTTTCTTTTCTCTAAACTTCAATTACTGGATTGTTTAGAAGGTTAGATTCAAATTACTTAGTTTTTAGATTGATCTAAGCAATTTGAGATTCAAAGTTCACGTTTCTGGATTGATCGTGTTATTTTGAAATATCCTTTTCTTTTCTTATCCCTTTTCTTCTTCTCTTTTATTTCTTTGTGGGGCGATCCACATCACAATACCCCCACATTTTCATCCTCACTTTCATCACTCTCATTATTGTCATCTATAGACTCATGAGCTCGTTTAGACGTTGAAAGAGGTTCATTTTCTGGGTTACAGAAAAACGCCATCTCAAAGAATGAGGCATTCCTAGATTCCATAATCGTATTATTCTGAATGTTAGGAATCTTGGAATCATACACGGGAAACCGATAAGCAGTGCAATATGGTGAATATCCGATGAAGATACAATCCACGGTTTTGGACCAATCTTCACCTTCTTAGGTGCAGGGATCAGGACCTCTGCAAGACACCCCCACACTTTTAAGTATTAATAACTTGGTTTCTCTTTCTTCCATATTTCATAAGGACTTACTCTTCCTTATTCTTGCTAATCATCTTGTTAATAAGAAAATTTGCACTTAAGATGGCTTTCCCCTACATCGAATGTGGAAGTCCAGAGCTTAACATCATCACATTCATCATCTCCTTGAGAGTGTGATTCTTCCTCTCAGCTACCCCATTTAATTGAGGGGAATATGGTGCAGTGGCCTCATGGATTATACCATGTTGTGAATAGAATTCCCTAAAGGGTTCAACATATTCACCTCCACGATCAGTACGTATCATTTTGATTTTCTCTATTTTTTGTGTCTCAACTTCTTCCTTAAAAATTTTAAATTTATTTATAGCTTCGTCTTTGGTTTTAAGCAAATATACATAACAATATTTTGTACAACCATCCATGAATGTAATAAAATACTTATTTCCTCATCTAGTTGGAGCAAATTTTAAATCACAAATGTCGCTATGTATTAAGTCAAGCGCTTTAGTGTTTCTTTCAACTCGTTTAAAAGATGATCTCGTTAATTTTGCCTCAACACAAGTTTCACACTTATGTTTTGAATCGATATTCAATTTTGGTATGTATTTTTTAACTCTTAATCTTTGTAAAGTGTCATAACTCATATGTCATAATCTAATATGCCATAAATTAAGAGACTCAAGCAAGTAAGCAGAAGAATTCATCATTTCATTATCGTCTTTAACGGACATAACATTGAGCTTAAAAAGCCCATAGATTAAATTACCCTTGCCTATAAACATACCAATCTTAGTCAAAATAACTTTATCAGACTCAATTACAATACAAAAGTTGTGCTTATTCAACAAAGAACCAAACACAAGGTTCTTGCAAATATCAGGCATATACACTATAATCTTCAAAGTCAGTTTATTCCCAGAGGTCATATTCATAATTACCGTGCCTTCACCTTCGATGGTGGAAGTTGCTGAATTCCCCATGTAAAGCTTTTCACCAGCATCGGAAGCTTTGAGGCTAGAGAAAATTTCCTTGTCTGAGCAAACATGCCTAGTAGCACCAGTTTCAATCCACCACTCACGCAGATTAGAGACGACCATGTTCACTTCAGAGACCTTAGCACATAGGTCTGTGTCACCCATCTCCTTGGAGATATGATCGACCATTATTGTCCTTCTTGGGCTTCTTGCAATCAGAAGATCCATGACCCACTTTATGACAGTTATAGCACTTCCCTTGAAATTTCGACTTCGAAATCCCTCCCATGGGTGCCAGTTTTGCCTCTATACCATAAATGGTCTTCTTGGGCTTGGGGCTTTCGACATGCTCCATCATATTTGCCTTCTCAGTAGCAACATTCATTTTCTTCTCAGATCCCCTATTGTATTCTTCAATACGAATTCTAAGAATCAGATCCTCCATAATCATCTCCTTTCGCTTGTGCTTAAGGTAGTTCTTGAATATTTTCCATGCAGGTGGCAGCTTTTTAATCACAGCAGCAACTTGGAAAGATTCACTAATGATTATTCTCTCAGCATCAATTTTATAAATGATCACCTGCAATTATTGCATCTGACTGACCACAGTCTTAGAATCCGTCATCTTATGGACTGCACTATGGCAGATATCCAGCAGTATTAGAGGGATATACTGATGCGAACTGGATATCTAGTAAGAAGGCTCTAAAGTGTACGAGTGGCTATGTGTTTACACTAGCTGGCACGACAATCTCATGGAAATCCTCAAAGCAAACTGTGATAACTCATTCCACGATGGAAGCTGAATTCGTAGCATTAGATAAATGTGTCGAAGAGGCTGAATATCTACGCCAATTTTTAGAGGATATTCCAAGATGGCCAAAGCCTGTGACTGCAATAGGGATACATTGTGACAGCCAATCCACTATTGGTAGAGCACATATCACGATGTATAATGGAAAGTCTCGTCATATACGATGATGACAAGTTACATTAGACAATTGATCTCAACCGGAATTATCACTATTGACTATATATCGTCAAAGGATAATATCGCGGATCCGCTAACCAAAGGGTTATCAAGAGAAGTGGTTGAGAAATCATCGAGAGGGATGGGCCTTAAGCCTGTTGCTTAACGGCGTCATGGTGGACACCCAACCAATGCTGACTGGAGATCCCAAGAACTTGATTCAATGGGCCAACTAAATCATGATGACCAAATCACTGTGGAAAAAACCCCTGGCTTGTTCCTATGATGAGGAAACAGTGAGACCCGTATGGTACGAGCTTAAGCCTTTGAGCTTTTAATGATCGTTTGGAGAATACATGGAGTTCAGGAGTGAACGCATGGAATTCAGTTGAGTAAATGCGGGATACTCTATAAGATAAAGATCACCTATGTGGGAGAGAAGTGGGGCCGCTTCAAAGGAGAATTGCGAGGCACAATTTTTTAGAAACTCGTGCAGAACTAGGACGATGTTCCATGGCCAAAATGGACATACTCATGAGAACTGAAAGAGTCAGAAAGTATATAGTGATAAGTATATCATCGTTTACACAAACGGTCGAACAGTTCAAGGACAAGCACGTCTACTGTCTACCAGTAAAGTCGGTATGCTTATTTGAGCGAAGGTTCAAGGAGCATTCTCTACCTATCGTATGTTATATCTGATCGAAGAAACTATCACCAAGTCAAACTCCGCGTCTGTCTATCTGGTGTGTGCTACTGAAATGTCAATCTCATCCATGTGGGGGATTGTTGGAAAAGTGGGTAGTAGTCCCACATTGTCAAGTCAATTTGAGTCATAGTTTGAGTGGACGAATGTCGCGTACGCGCGACAAGTGACACTTGGAATGTGTTCTCCTCCGGGAGAGCTTTCCGAGGCACTTTGAATCACTCAAAATGACTAAGAGATGGATGAGATATGATCATCCAAACTTAGTCTCTTAGTTGTGAAAATTTGTGTAGAATAATGAAAGTCCCACATTGTATTTGCAAAGGAGAATGCTTAGCTTTATATAATAAAATACTTATGTAGTGTTGTGTTCAAATGTGTTACTTATGTATTGCTCCAACTACATACTTTCATCACCACACAATATCTGGAAATCTCCCGTAAAGTTTTTGGTTTTCTGGTTTTTTGCAAAAAAATCCATGACAAAAACTCCCGGGAGGTTTTCTTAGGGGCCATTCAGTAAACCGAATGGTAGCCAGTATTTTTGCCTCGGAAACAGAGTTTATGTATTAGAGAAAGTCCAACAAAATCTTGGTAAATGTCTTATAAATATAATAGAATATTGTGTCCCAGTGATTTAACATAATTTTGTTGTACATCACTCCAACAATATGTCTTATATGTATGCCTAATTACTAAAATAATAATATATTTGAATTATAATGAGTAGTAAAAGTAAATGATGAGAGGAGAGTGATGTGTAAAAAGGGAGGGAAATAATTTTTTAATTGAAATCAATGAGATAGTGTTTTAAGACACCACTTAGACATTGTTGGAGCACTATTTTGTTCAACATGCCTCAAATTTTAATTTAGGACTAGTTTTTAGGACACTTTTGGACTTGCTCTTGAATAGGAAACTAAAATACTTATCAACATCTATTTAATGGGAGTTGGAACACAAAGATTGCTAAGAACATCATATTAATTTTGAAAATCAATATCAATTTGTAGAGAAGGAAAAGATTAGGAAAATGTTATTTTCAAAGCCCTTTTTTTTATTTTCAGAGAAAAACACGCGAAATTACCAAATTATCTCTGCCTTTGAATTTTTTTAAGAGCTTTTTATTGTGAATGCAGGGGTAATTTTGTCTTTTCACTCATTCTTTGCTATGGAAATAAGAAAGTTACTCTAGAAATAATATTTTCCAAAGATTATTACATTGCAACTTTTTTTTGACCGAAATTACGCTGCAAATTAAATGATTTGATTTCGTCACAAAATGGAGACGACAATCAAATTTAACTCCTCAAAACCTTGAACGGTGAAGATGGAAGAAGACGACAAAAAGATTGAAATTAGATATTTTGTTTATTGGTGAGCTGAGAGCATCTCCAAGGGTCTCCTAATTTGCTCTTAAATATAATATAAATAAAGTAACTCTTAGTAAGTTAATGTATAGATTTTCGTGTCTAACTTCAACAATCCTCTTTTATCTTATCTTGACTCCTAATCTATATAATATTAATATTTGAAATTTCTCAACAAAAAAAAGAATAAAAACAGGTGCAAGTACATATCTTATTAATAAAAAATAGATTAAAAGTAATATAATGACTCTTAAAATAGAAAAGAAAGAAGAGACTCTTTAGAACTTGAGAGTCACGAGGAACATTGTTGAAGCTCTATTTGAACCTATTGCAGATGCTCTGACACTCAAATTACGATTCCGCAAATTGCACTTTCTTCTTTATTTAGGGTACCTGGCATTGTTCAATGTTCATCCGTAAACTTTTGCAGTTTAGCGTCATCCTTATTCCATGGGGACACAATTATTGATACAAATATATACAATAACAATTTTTTTTCACATCCAACAGAATTCTTAATTTTACTTAAATTGATATACTACCGCATCATTCCACAGGACGCATTTATGATGGATTAAGATTTTCAAACATCAAGCATAGTTCTTCATTTACACTTGGTTCACATATAAACCATATCAGAGTACTACTTATGCTCCACAATAACGTAGTGCTCAAGTCCATTAAAAATTATGACGGTACTACTAATTAGTACGATATTTGCTACTTTGGTAAATCATTTTCCTGAAAACAAAAACAAGACTCTATTCGTGCTTTATAAATCATATGGAAATCCAAGGCATGCAGGTAATTTCATCTGCCACTTCCCTCCATTTCAAAATAATAACCACATATAGTAATATATAAGACAGTTTCATAAAGGAAAAGAAAACAGATCAAAGGTATCCTTGGTGCATAAATTTTAAAAATCTTTGCAATAGTCTCATCCTAGCATTGGACATGTTTCATTTAGTCCAACATAAAATCATTTAGTTAACTATTTCTTACTAAACATCCAGAAATGAGTTGAATAACATCTGGCAAACTAAATGTACGACTCACACCACTAATCCTCATAGTCTCCTTGGTGGAATTTGTCCTCCTCGTAAAATACAGCAACAACTTGATTACCACCGAACTTTCTTCCATGTAACCCTGTTCGAGCTTTTGATGCACTCTCAGTATCGACATATTCCAGGAATACCTAAAATATTATATTCCCGTTAAAAACAAATCTAGCAAATTAACACATGAAAATAGCAATTGAACTATGAGAAACAGTACAAGTGTACAACTTCTGTTAAAAAAAAGGTTTAAGGACTACATTACTAGTGCTTGCAAGGGCAAAACACTACAGTTTCTTGGACTAACCTTGCCCACTCCTGCTGATGCTTCACCGTTGGGATTTGGGCGGGGGATAACTACATTAACTAAATCACCTGCAGAAAAAAAACATTTATAGAGTTTGAAAATGTAGAATGCACTAAATATACAAAAGAAAGTTTAGTACTGTAAAGATTTAAATGCAACTTCTGTGTCTAGAGGGTCTGATTGTGTTTACCAGAGCATAAAACTACAAAGGGTTGCCAAACATAGACATGGCAGAGAAAATCAAAATATATTGCAAGAGTTTTGTCCACTCAAATTGAACACATAAAACCTCAAAGAAATAGCATGCTTAAATTTACCAAATTTTCCACATTCAGTTTTCATGTCAGCCAGTATGTCTTCGTAGTCCTCATCATCTTTCAGTTCATCTTCCGTAACCACCTGAGTCAAGCACAAAACCTTGCTGGCGATGCCGATGGGTGCAGGAGGTTGTTGCAACATTAGCCTCTGTGGCATAACACAGTGTTAAAAGCTTAAAATAAAGTGGAAAGAAGCAGCAGTTATGCAGTCAGGTAACTATCAACTGCCTCCCAAAAAGTCATCATTGGGAGTCTACATATATTCTCCAGAAGATGATGGACCTCTTACCTGTAAAGCTATTTGTTGCTGAGCATGCAGCAATACACTCTCTTGCTCAGGCTTCGCTTGAGTAGTACCCTGGTTTGCACGCCTGACTGTAAGTGTTTTATCACCCATTTTGATCCCATTAAGAGCTGCACAAGCAATATCAGTAACAGAAAGGTCCTGGTAGACGCAGAAAGCATATCCTTTCGAATTTCCGGTTTCTCTGTCCTTCACTAAATCAAATCCACGAAGAGGTCCAAAAGATTCTAGAAGCTCCCTAATTTGGACTTCTGTAAAATAGTAAGGGACACCACCCACAAATATTCGGTCAGGACCCTCGAGCCCACCAGCAGAACCGGGCATTAATCCGACAGCACCAAGATTTAAGTTAGGATTGGGCTGGCTTGGACCAAGAGTAGCAGCCAAGGATGGATTGTAATCACTTGGTCTCCTAACCTTTACTGGGGCTCCCTAAATATGATAGTAATGACAATCAGGTTAGTGACAAATGTTTAAAGAATACAAACCATTATGTTTAAGATAAGAACGAGTTAAAAGACTGCCTGAAATATTGCAGGTTTTTAGGATAAACTGGTATCAATAACCAATCAAGATTAAACCTATCCAAACCTCAAAATAGCTGTACTGCAAGACTAGTAATTTATAACCAAAAAAAGAAACAGACTGGTGACCTATAGGCCTCATTGAGAGATAGAAATGATCCAAGTACCTCAAAGATGATGCCGTCCAAGGCCATTGCATTACTGGCCTCCTCGACAGATCTCATCTCCACAAAAGCGAACTTCTTTTCATGGTTTATATAAACATTAACAACAGCATCCCCTGGCAATAGACAATAGGATATTTTTAACATTAGTAGGTAAGCTCTTGGAAAAAGAATAAAGATCAAATCATATAGACAGGGCTCCCACATTAGCAAGGTTTAGCCGTTTAGGTAGGTCCCAATGCACACATCTTACAGTAATTTGCATAAAGAGGCTGTTTTTTCGAGTCCTGATGTGTACAAAGGATAGACACTTAAAAAGAAATAACGATATGAATAAAATCACTACTGACCTGGACCAGCAGTATTTCCAGCAATTGCAGACATGACATGACTGAAAAAGGTTGCTACGGACTGCAAGAAAAGGTGGCCAAATTTAGAGTTAAAAGTTATACATTAGAAAGAAGTTAGATATGAGAAGAATAATCCATATGTATAGACTGAAAGTAGCTTTAATATTTGAAAATGTTTCTTGAAGCTGGCGAGGAATGAGAATCAAGTGAGAAGTGGTTGTTTCCAAATGATTAAGCAAATGCATATAACAATAACTGGTTTCAAATGAGAAGTCAATTGGGAACTAGCAGTTTCAACTTTCATTAGTTGACAAGACATTGTACTCGAACAACAGAAAACATGTTACAATGCAACAATTATAATCATTATTTGATTAGCATAGTCAAAACGGAGCTGCGGTATAGAAGATAATGGTAGTCTTGTTCGCAGAGAAAAACCTGTTCATTTGCAGAGGGTGGAAGTCCACCAACATAAACCCGCCGAGCATGTCTAGTAGCCTAAAAATGTATCATTAACGTTAATTTTATTGAAGCCAGATACAATGAACAGATATTAGATTATGATGGCTGTGATTACTACAAAAGGCAGAAGATTTTTATAACAACCTGCTGAGTCATTGCCTGAACTGGCATAACAGGAAGACCTCCGAACTGACCAGCAATTTGTAAGTATAAGGAGTAACTGAAAATTATTTGCAGTTTGCACAAAGTATTTTAGTACTAATGAATATACCTGTCCGGTTGTTAACGAAAACATGTTTGGGAACATTCCAGGAATTGTGGGAGTGGTTCCAGGAATCTGACCTGTAAAGTCTATCTGATTAGATTGCTCTTAAAGAGAATCTTTCCTCATTCTATATGCTGGCCAAGACAGACAGAAATATATTCCAATATCATTCTGAAACTTGGGCAAAATCTTTGGCTCTTACAATGGAATTTATATAATAAAAAAATACATTACATTCATGTAATGAAGGAAATATTATAACTACCAAACTGGCAATTCCGTTTGAAGATGAACATCACCCGTCAAACCGATGCACTGAGTCTCCTTGTACATATCGGCTCACACCCATTGCACACTGGTGCTAGTAGCCCAAATTGGCTTCTTATACATAAGACAAGACAAAGAAACAAAAAACAAACACCAAAGACAAAACAAAACCAAAAACTCTCTCAGTTTCAGTATTAATTCCAGCCAAGTTACTAGAAAATTTATAACATATATGGGAATGACAACTCTATCACTAAGGTAGAAATGAAATAAATGATTACTCTTAAGTCTTACCCAAACTAGACCATGCATTTTCGGTAGCACCAGATCCAGCTCCAGCTAACATCTCCGAAGCAGGGGGTGCCATATCAAACCCGCTAACTCTTTTGCTGCATAATATAAAATTTAGAGAAAAAGTTAACAAAAAAGCAAAAAAAAATATGTAACCAACTGCCATTGGCAATTTGCATTAGCCAGTACCCTTCAGAGTACATAATACATTTACTCCAACTTTCGGGGATGAAAAATTACAGACTCAAGTAATACCAGCATATATCAAATGTAAAAACTAACCAACCTTTTCGAGCGTGACCGAGAACGGGATTTTGGAGACCCTGACTTTGATCTGCGTTCTGATCTATCCCTACCTCGAGACTCAGACTTATTTCTGCTCCTCTCTTCCCTGTAACTGTCCCTATCATAGTCTCTTTTTCTGCAATCAAGAACCGAATTTCAATACAAATAACAAAAAATAATAGAAAATTACTGAAACCCAAGCAAGAAAGAATAGTACGATACCTATCCTCACGAGAGTTTCTGGAACCATCATCATCACCTCTTCCTCTTCCCCTATCTGATCTATCAGACCGTTCCCTCTCCCTGTAACGGTCTCGTTCCCTGTGACGATCCCTATCTCTATCTCTATCTCTATCTCTTCCCTTGTCCCTGCTCCTTTCCCTATCCCTATCCCTACTACTCTCCTTATCCCTATCCCTATCCCTATCCCTACCACTCTCCCTATCCCGTCCTCTATCCCTCTCCTTATCTCTGCTTCTCGAAATCTCCTTCTCAGAACCTCGCGAGCCACGCTACACATCAAATTCATATATTCAAAACACAATTCCAACAACAAACCAGCAACAACTTAATCACAAAAACGCCTAACAGCTATTCGATATCAAACTAACAATCAATTAAATCCTGCTTAGCAAAAAACAATTTAAATTTAAAACAATCAAATGCACCTTAAATGCATTAAAAATGAACCTAAAAAATCTATATCAATTACTACTATATAATATATACATACAATTATCAATTCAATAATAAGGACACATAATACACAAATTAAATCTAAATTAAATTAAATTAGTTTTATTTATTTAACAAGTATATTTAAAAAAAGGAGTGAATTGATGAAACCTGAGATTTGGAATCACTATCTAGACCAGCACCGTTGTTGTTAGCTTTGGTGAGAAGAGGAGATCCATTGTTGTTGTTGAATTCATCAGCTTCAGCTTCGTAATCCGACATCGTTTTACGCCTACACACTTGTCCCTGTGTTTGGTTTGCTGGAAAACTAGGGTTTCTTACGCCCCCGTTTTTATAATTGTTTTTTACAGACTGGGTCACTGTATTAACTTTTTCTTTTGAACTGCCGGGAGCGATCCGAGTTTCGAGGCGAGCGTAATTCGAGTCGAGATTAATCGAGTAGAACATGCTCGTTTAGTTAAAACGAGCTTAAAACCTCTGCCCGAACTAGACTCGGTTAATTTCATGAGTCGAGTCGAGTTAAGCCGGCTTGTTTAGCTAAATGAGCCGGTTTTAACGAGTCGGGCGAGCCGGCTCGTTTATATCGGCCTGCTTAGCTAAATGAGCCGGTTTAGCTAAATGAGCCGACTTGATTATATATATGTATATATATATATATAGTAATCATATATATTGGCTTCCCGTGGCAAATGTTTCTAAATTCGATAAAATATTAATAAATATCAGTATAAAATGCTTTAATATTATTATTAAATAAATAATACGATAATTTATGTGATCAATATAATTATTTTTCATTTTTAGCATAAAATAAATCGAATCAAATCATATATTTTAGTATGTATATAAGTTCCATTCATACATTATAATTTCAAATATGAAAATCATTTTATAGTAAAATGAATTGTTTCATACCAAATTAAACAATTGCAACAAGTTCTCTGTTTTATTAAAAAAAATTAAATTCATATATAATTTTAATTATATAAAATAATTTATAATTTACATTTTTTTATTAGGGTACTATCTAAAATCTTTAAAAGTCAATCCATTTTTTAAATTACTTAATTCCTAGATTTTTTTATTATAAGAAAAAGAAACTAACATCTTTCTTATGATTTTGTATGAATATATATTAAAATATCAAATTTGTTCTTTAAGAATTCTCCTAACTAAAAAAATTACATACACAATTTAAAATTTGATATTATTATATATTTTGTTTTAACACAGTGGAATATGAGGAAAAAAATTAACTTTACCCGGTCGTATGATAATGTGGACAAAATACTGAGTACTTTTCATAAATCGGGTCAAATATACGATAAATCACATTAAATACATCTTGCCATTTTTACATATAATATATATATATATTAACTTCGTATTATAAAGGTCTCTAACACATTAATCCACAAGGATGTAGGTGGTTACAAACACCGTATTTCATTAATATAACATTCTCACCGATCCAATAAACAAGATTTCTAAATATGCTAATTGAAAAATCACTTCAACTCGATCGAGTTCTGATACATTTGAGAAAAACGATCATATTTTGTTTGTTTTTTTTAAAATAGAGTAGATTCTGATGCTAAGTTTGAAATAAGCCTAAATATACATGTCTAAATTAAAAATCGAATACATTTATGAATTATGTGTACATCTACACTACTCCATTTATTCCATAATTGTTAACTTTTTTTATTTTTTACCGTCAATTTGGTCAAATAACTAAAATTTACTATTCTAATTTTTTTCTTAAAATTACATTACCTATACTTTCTAATTTTTATTGAATAAACACGCTTTCTAAACTTTAATTATTTATTTTTTGTATTAATGTGAACATGATTATTTGACATTGTTAATTAATTTTTATATATAATATCATAGATTTTAATAAGAGGTTACTTAAAAATATATTAAATTATTTATTAAATATATGTTATATCTTATTTTATTTATATATTTCGTATAATAATTTTTTTTACATGTTAAATATTGATCAAAATTATTATCTTAATTGCAACTTTAATTATTTAGAAATATGTAGCTAACTAAATCAATCTATATATAAAAGGAAAAACATGACAAAAAATGTTATATATAAAAGAAAAACATGACAAAAAGTGTTATTTCATGAATTGCAATAGAAAAATTGATATTTTACTTTTTAGCAACACACATATATCAAATTCGTCATTTCATTGAGAATAGAAGAGATAACACTAGAGCACAGTTGGATAACTCAAGTGGTAAAGGGCTTATCCTCTGTCGTCCCAGATCCTGGGTTCGATCCTGGCTCACCCCGAGAATTGTTGAGAACAGATACTCATTTCTAAGGCTATAAGCCAAAATTAGTCAAAAAAAAGAAGAGATAACACTAAAAAATGCGGGACCGGGTAGCGTTTGATTAAAACGCTCGATCATCTAGTGTTTTGGTTTTTTAATATTTTTTCTTTCCTTTTTTTTATCCCAAAATGCTAGATGATGTGTATTAAGCGCATAAACACAAGACATTTTCATTCTCAACATTCAAGGCTATTCCTTCCCGTGTTCAGGTTGAAGATTACCTTGAGTAGTGTTGACCAGTTCAATGTGGTTGAGCGATTCGTCTGTATAGACGTAGTACGCACAGGTCAAATATTGAAAAATATTTTAAAGAATTAATAATTATTATTTTTAACTTATAATTAAAATTTTGTATTAACTTAAATTAAACTAAATATTTTCGAAATTAGATGGAATTTTGTTTATTACGGAATTTTGTTTTTATAAAAACATTTTAATTATTTTTTTTGCCGTAAATTATGTGCAAAAATAACATATACATATAGTTGGTTTTGAAGTCACACATTTTTTTAATGTTTTTTGTTATATGGAATTTTGAGTATCCAATGCTATGCAAAACTCAATGACAGAATACGGTAAAAAAGTGAAAATATTTGAAAAATAACACAAGAATTTCGGGAGACTTTAAACCTTCATATATCTTATTCCCTAATAAATAAATAAAAACAATATCATGTCAAGTATTATCTTCTTTATTCCAAAACTCTGAACGTGCTGTGCATATCCTCCAAGAAAGAAATTTGGACAAATCGAACTCAATTGTTAGTACTCCTGTTCATGAAAAACGTAAAAGAAATTTAAGGTACAAAACTAAACATTTAATATATGTATATAAATTTAAAAAACTATTTTGAGAACTCTTATATCTCTCTGCAGCTAGCCTATGAACATGAATATATTATAAATCTAGTATAATCTTAATGGTTATTAGAGTAATTATGAGCTTATATCAGTGTAACATTGTGTTCGGGGGTGGGGGGTTATTTAAATCTAAATGATCTCAATATGGTAATTTTAATATTTATAATTTTGAATATAATACACATACATAAAATATTAATATATAAATACATAAAAAAATATGGTTTATATATCATAATTGATATTTCCATGTATAATCTACGCATTCAAATTTCAAAAATATGATTTAATTTGAAAGCTAGCTAAGATTATGGACTAATGGGAAGGTATACAATTTTTGAAATGAGATGACAACAGATAAGGATTAAACAGTAATGATGAAAATTATTATAATTAGACGATAATTATGAAATATTTTATTAATTTAATTTAATTAAGCGATAATTATGAAAATTATATTTGATTAAATGATAATTATGGAATATAAATAAAGCATGGTCAAATATTATGAATTGGTAGTTAAAAACGTAATTAATATAGGATGACAAGAATGTTGTAAGTTATGGGCTTACATAATTTGGTTATAGAGTTTCTTGGCTCTTATGCCCTGTTTGTTTATATGGTTTTTTGGAGATGCTCTTATGCCCTATTTGTTTATCTTCTTTATGCCTTACTTGAACTCTTAAAGAGGTTTTAAATCAATCAATTTTGATAAAAGTATTCAACAGATTTATGGTGGATTTTTGGTAGCTTTTTATGTGTGTTCATAGCTTATATGTGTGTGTTTACGCATTCCACTTTATCTTTGATTAGGGAAATGTTATTCCCACAGCAAGTCTTATTTTCCAGAGTAAAAGATTGGTGAAAAGATGAAATTACCCCACTGGATGAAAATAAATAGCCCTTGAAAAAATCAATACAAGGATAATTTGGTCTTTTCATACCTTTTTGCTCTATAAATAAAAATAATACTCTGAAAATAATATTTTCCTTTGGATTAATGTATGTTTCTTCTTATATGTGTGTATAGGCACGTGTATGTCCACTTTGTATATGCTGAGATGCTTTTTTTTTTGTGCAAACATGCATGTATAAATTAAACAATATATATATATATATATATATAACTGCTTGTTTAGTACAATTTAGAGAATATTATTTTGTAGTGTTCCTTTCGAATGTGTATTATATGTTTGACAAAAGCATACAAGAACTATTAGTTATGTGCAATATTGGCACGATTTTCGTTAAGTAAAAGAAATTTTAACTAAAGGAAGAGAATTATGCTATATATGGTGTGGCTGGAAATAATTACGTCAATATCTTGATATTTTTCAAATGATTGGTGTGTTATGGACTATGGTAGCATTAAGATCAAGGTACTCAATTTTTAAGATGAAAAAAATATACTATGTTGATAGGCTAGTTAATCAAAGTGACGATACTTGTATTAAAAATCTTCGAATGAAAATGAAGACATTTCATACAATAAGGTTTTACCCTTGAATCAAGAGGATACATAAGGGATACCAAGTATATGAATGTGACTGAACAATTGCGGTGTTCTTATACATATTAGCCCATTAAGAAAAAACGAGTGTTATGAGCATAAACTTCCAAAGGTCAATTAAAATAATTAGTAAACATGTCCATATGGTTCTTAACGGGGTTTTGAGATTACAAGAGTTTAGACATCTTGAATTGATTCCAAATGACTCGACGAATGAAAAATGGAAGTACTTTAAGGTACGATTAAACACTTCAAAAATATTATCCTTAAAGATATCTGGTACTTACATTTATATCTCATATTATGTCTTTATTTTATTAGAATTGTCTTGGAGCTCTAGCACTACTAGAAAAAGCACCTTATATGTCGGTTAAAAACCGATGTTTTTGTAAAAACTGACTGATGTTAAAGATATTTTTTCACTGACATAGGTTTTTACCCGATGTCTAAAGCAATCTTACACAACGGTTTGGGAAGATTTTTGATGTCTTATTACATTTTTATTGTATAACTTAGTACTGTCAAGTTCAGTATTGTAATATTAGGATGATTATGCCTATTTAAACCTATAGCACACAAGCTATGCAGATGAATTAACATCGATTCTATAACATAAATACCTGAATCAGAAGCACCAATGGCCTTCTTCTTCTTTTTCTTCTTCAGATCCTCCAAAAAAGTATGACAAATTATCTTTCAATGACCCGGTTTCTTGCAATAGTGACAAGTATTACCCTTTGCAACACCACCTCATGCTTCAAAGCCTGTTTGGGAGTAGTTTTAGAAGCATCAACAAATTTGGATCCCATCCTCTTCTTGCCTTTCTATTTACCTTTCCCTCTGGCACTCCCCTTGTTCATCATCATTATGGGAGCTGTGGACGCCTTCTAAATGTTGGTCTCAACAGTTTTTAACATAACCAACAATTCGATAGATATTTTATCTATCTCATTCATGTTGTAACTGTTAGGTCACACAACACTGTAGAAGGGGGTTGAATACAGTGTTTTCACAATCAAATCGATTTAACACAAGTATGTAACAAAGATCAAGTATATTGAATAAACTCTGTTACAATAAGAACTGTTGTTCTCTCTCAGTGATGAACAAATATCACTAAGAGCTGCTAGGTTACAATGTATAATCTTCTCGATAATGATAACACATATAGTGTAAACCCTAAGTCTGTGTTTATATAGTACACAGTTACAAGATAACTTCTAATTGATATGGAATATAATTCTGTCTCCTAAAATATATCAATCAGATATCTTCTACAAGTCTTCTAGTCTTCTAACTCTTTCCATGAATATCTTCTTTTGTTTCAGTCTCGATCTTCTACTGTAAATCAGCTTCCTTCCTTATATGAAAGTCTTCCCGCACTTAAGTTCTGATATGACCTTAAGTTCTGATATTAAGTTTTGACTTCCAGTAAGTCCTGATTCCAGTAAGTCCTGATATGACCTGTTTATTAAGATCTGAAAACTAAACATGAATCATATTAGACATGACATCTCAAATATATCTAACAATCTCCCCCAACTTGTAAATTAAGCAAAATATACAAGTTAATAGATTTGATGATGTCAAAAACATTTTTAAATACAAATGTAATAAGAGTTTAACTAGATAATTAACTACAACTTACAGTCCTTGTAGCTTTTACCAATCTCATTGAGTCAATCTGAATCCATAATGATTCTTGACAAAGCTTGATATCAGCTTTTCTTCTTTAATCCTCAGGACTTGAGACATTGTAGTCTTGACTTGCTTCATCTCTTTATTCTGACTTCCAGTCTGATAGATTGCAGTCCTTAAAGCAGAGATATGGTTTCTTTCTAAACCATCATTCAGTCTTATTACCCTAGGATGAGAAGAATCTTCATTGTAGCACATACATTTCTCATTCAGTAACACTTCAAGCTTAGCAGAATCCTTCTTCATTAGAGTTTCACTTCCATCATTTTCAACAATATTAGGAATGAATTCTGTAACTCTTGAACCAGAAATTATTGCTTTACCTCTGATGGTCTTCAATATGAAGTTTGACCATCTCCTGGTAATATCAGACTTTACCTCTAAAAGGCAATAAAAGAATTAAAGTTCTTTCAATGATTTTTTTAGCACATCTGATTCCGACATCTGATATGTCCTTCCATCTTCAAGAAATAGAATCAGATTTTCATTGACATTGTGCTTATCATGAGCATCCAGTACCACTTGAACATAGATAACCTTATCAAGATGTTTCTGTGTAACATCTTTAAGCGGTCTGTTAGTCAATAGAAATGGATCTCCAGTAGCAACTTCAACCCCTGTCTTAATCTTAGCTTCATCAGAACCTAGTCCAGCCCTGTCTCTTGGTTCTCTAGCATTTAACCCAATAGTCATGAAAGTAGACAGTAATTGACTTTTCTTTGGATCTGATGGTTTGACATTTTTCCACAGAAGTTTCTTTTTATCAACTACTTCCATTTTTTCTAAATCAACTTGAGCACTGTCAGAGGTTGATGTCTTGATGATATTATCAGAACTTGCTGTCTCTTTTATAGATTGCACTTCTTCACTCTGAACAACTTGAAGCTTGTCAGAGGTTGTCTTTGATTCTTCAGAAATCTTCTTTCTTTTCAGAGTTTGAACATCTTTATCTTCAGCAAGAATATCATCAGTAACTTGAACCATTTTGCACATTTTCTTTATCAGGATTTGAGGAATTTTCATCTCTAGTGGCTTGGTTGGTTTATCAACTTTTCCTTTCCCTTTGTCTTTGGGTTCAATCTCAGATTGTGATCTTTTCTTAGGCTTTGATGCCTCAGTATGTGACTTCTCCTTGATCACAATGCCTTTTACCTTAGGTCTTGGAGGTTTCTTTGCAACATCAGCTTTTGGCTTTAAATTTTTCTTTTCAGATTTAAATCTAACTTCTTCCTCCTTGAGATTTTCTAAATCCATTCCTGGATTATGCTTCAGAAATAATCTTCTAGCAATCTCCTCATCAAGTGTCTGAATCTTGGGATCCTTGTAGTAGACAGTAGTCTGCTTTCCCTTGAGCTTCAGAGTTTGCATGAACTTTTGAGAATCTTGACTTCCACCTTGTATCATAACATCAGGCTTTGTCATCAGATTTTGCTCATCAGAACTTGATATCATATTTGAGTTTCAGTATTTGCTATCAGATTTTGAGTTTGAGCAGCTTCAGAACTTGTCTTCTTTTGAGTAGAAGATTTGCTTGCTTCAGTAATTAGTTTCCTTGAAGAAACCTTACTGCTATGCTCTTTTCCTTTAACCTTGACCTATACCCTTTCTAGGGTTTCCCTGGTCATCAGCTTCATCATCTTTCTTCTTCAGTAATTGATCATTAGAGCATTTGGACTTAACTATCTTCTCCCCCCTTTTGGCATCATCTGATAGTAGGAGTGAGAGAAGAAGTTCAACTGAAGATTGAATATCATTTAATTGAGCCTGTTGAGAAGTTTGATTTGCCAGAACCTCGGAGATTTGGGCATGTTGCTTCTCTTGAATTTTCTCAATTGCTTCCACCTTTTCAGAAATAGGTCTGATAAATCTCTTTTTGCCAAGCTTGGTCTCCATATCCAGCTTTTCAGCCTTTTCTAAAAGTTTGTCAACCTTTTCTTGAGTAGCATAGTGTAGACCTTGAACATTTTTGGTAGACAAAGTTGTGACTTTGAGTTGTGTCTTGAAATCAGAATTTATCACACGCTTATCAGCTTTAGCAATGTGCTTAGTCAGAATTTTAGAGCTTGGAATGAAATCAGTTTCATTCCACTTCTTGGTCCACTCTACTCTCCTATGAGTTTCATCCCAAGGTACAGGAGCATCCTATTCAACAAATTTCTTGACCAATGCTTCTTTTCCAAGCATAAGAGCTGGAGTATGTACTGAGACACTGTCTCCAGAACTTGATGAAAACTCATTATCCTCTGATAACACAACAATATGTGAGGCTATAGGAATTTCTGCTTTATCTTCATCTAAATTCTGATCTTTAGGTTCTTGATCCAGAATTGGTGTAGATGGTATCTCTGCATCAACATTTAAGATTGGAGAATTAGTTGGAGATGTCTGAGTGAAGGGTTTTTAGCACATAAACGCAGCGAAAACGTAAATTTAATCTTAAAAAAAACCGAAACCCTCCGCAGGATCCATGCGAAAAAATAATATTTAATTCGTAGTTCAGTATGTTTACCTTAAGAAGCTTTACGTTAATTAAAAGATGGAGGTCTTTAATAGCGATCCAAGAACGATGAACGGAGATCCTTAGCAGCTGCTCCTCAAGTGTGAAGCACTCCACCGGTATCCACCAAGAAAATGATGTAATGAAGGAGGAGGAGATGGAGAGAATTAGGGTTTTGTAAATCTTTTTGGTTGAGGCAAAAATAGGGTTTATAATAGTATATTTATAGGCAAAATTTTCAGCTGAAAATTTTCTCATAAAATATTATTATTATTAACCCTTTATTATTCTCACTAATAATTAAAACACCTTTTAATTAGTAATCCTTTTTCTAAACTCTTTAGAAATAATTCTCTCACTTGATTTAATTTCCAAAAATTAAATTCTTAATTAATAATATTAAGAACATTTTCTTAATTAATTTATAATCAATTAAATCTCATTTAATCAATTATTAAATTTTCCAATTAATTATTTATTTCATAAATAAATAATTATCAGCCATTATTAATTAATTCCTCCACCATTAAATCATTCTCTTTTATGGTGTGACCCTGTAGGTTCAATATTAAGCCGGTAGTAGAAATAAATAATAACAAAACTATTTTATCATTATTTATATAAATTCTCTAATTCATTAAATATGATTAATTAATTAATCATATTTGTTCTACATCGTGAGGGATACTTCTCAGCATATCGCGAATATCCGGATAATACGAATTCACTGCTTAGAATACCAAGAACCTATTCAGTGAGTAGTTACCGTACAATTAATTCCTTCTACCCTGCAATATCACGATTAAATATAAGGCATGGAACTTATGTCAAGCCTATCTTATTTAATCACTTGCTTTCCCATTCACTATGCTTAGTTCTATTTAATGTAAATTAGAAACTCCTTTCTAATTTCATTCACTCTGGTCAGAGATTCCTGAACTAACATAAGTGGATCAGCATTGAACATTCTCTTCCTATACTGGAAGGGGTAGATCCTTTATTGATCATACACTATTTTCGTGTAAAATTCCTATTCCCAGTAGAGCCCTTATAATTGTCCCTTGAGACTAAGAACTAAACCAAAGCATAGTTCAGTGTACACAAGATGACTATGATGACCTCAAGTCTAAGAATACTTGTACAACTATCACTATGTGAACAACCGCTGACACGTGAGTGAACTCCATCAGTTGTTCAACTGTGTGAGTCATGTTCAGTGAACTTATTCTGTAATAAGCACCTACATACTAGCTATAGTGTCACCACACAAATGTCTATGAGAACAGACATCCTTCATAATGAAGCAAGCATAGTATGTACCGATCTTTGCAGATTATTAATTACCAGTTAGTAATCCTACGACCAAGAACTATTTAAGTTTAGAGTTATCATCTTTTAGATCTCATTATTATGATCTCATCACAATCCATAAAAAGCTTTACTCTAAACTGTGGTATATCTTATTTAAACATTTAAATAGATAGAGCCCGCAATAAAAACAAAACAAGCCTTTTATTCATATCAATGAAATCAAAAGATATTACATAAAAGTTATTCCTAAATCCTCATACATGATTGGACTTAGGACATATCTCTTTCAATCTCCCACTTGTACTAAAGCCAATCACTCTGGTATCTAATACCCATCTTGTCTTTATGACGATCAAAGTGACTCTGAAAAAGTGGCTTTGTGAGTGGGTCTGCTACGTTGTTATGTGTGTCAACTCTCTCGACGTTGACATCTCCTCTTTCAACAATCTGAATTGCACCACCATTCAGAGTAAACACGTACCCTGACATGGATTTGCTATCACTTTCTGATTGAAAACTAGAGTCAGTATAACCCTCTATTTTAAACTCAGATTCACCACCAAAAACAAGAAAAATGTCCTGAGTCCTTCGCAAGTACTTAAGGATGTTTTTCACTACTTTCCAGTGGTCTTCACCTGGATTGGACTGATATCTGCTCATCACACTAATTGAATAAGCAACATCAGGCCTTGTATACAACATCACGTACATGATAGATCCTATTGCTGAAGCATAAGGAATCTTACTCATACGCTCTTTGTCCTTAGGTGTCTTATGAGACATTTTTTCGGAAAGGGACACTCCATGGCTCATCGGTATGAGACCTCTTTCGGAGTTTTCCATGCTAAACCTTTTAAGCATTTTCTGGATGTATGTACCCTGGGTAAGACCTATCATTCTTCTAGATCTATCTTTATAGATCTTCATATCGAGAATGTAGGATGCTTCTCCCAAGTCCTTCATGGTGAAGTTCTTTGATAGCCATACTTTGACTGATTGTAGTAAGAAGTATTTCATCCAGATACAATACAAAAAATGTTACCAAACTCCCACTATACTTCTTATAGACACATGGTTCATACATGTTTTTGATAAAACCAAACTCTTTGATTGTCTCATCAAAATGGATATTCCATCTACGAGAAGCTTGCCTTAAACCATATATGGCTCGCAGCAGCTTACACACCAGGTGTTCATTTCCCTTGGAAAGAAAACCCTCTGGCTGTATCATATACACTTCCTCCTCAAGTTCCCCATTGAGGAAGGCCGTTTTCATGTCCATTTGTCAGATCTCATAGTCGTAGTAAGCAGCAATCACAAGCAAAATCCGAATTGATTTTAATAGGGCTACAGGCGAAAAAGTTTCATCAAAGTCAATCCGTTGCCTTTGTTTGAATCCTTTTGCCACGAGCCTGGCCTCATAGGTCTCCACCTAGCCATCTGCTCCGATCTTTCTTTTGTATACCCACTTGCACCCAATAGGCTTAACACCTTCAGGCGCCTCAACGAGAGTCCATACATGGTTGGTATACATAGATTCCATTTCGGATTTCATGGCACTATGCCATTTTTCTGAGTCAACACTACTCATAGCCTAATTATAGGTCACAGGGTTGTCATCATTAATGATTGACAACTCATTGTCATTCTCAATGACAAGGCCATAATACCTCTCAGGTTGGCGAGACACTCTCCCTGTCCTACGAATGGGCTGTTCCACAGAAGGTTGTTCAGTCTGAACATGTGTTTCCACTTGATCCGTAGTAGTTTGTGCTTCTTGAACTTCATCAAGTTCAATTTTGATCCCACTGTTTCCTTCAAGGATAAACTCCTTTTCCAAGAAGGTAGCATGTCTGGAGACAAACACCCGATGATCGGTGTAAAAGTAATACCCCAAAGTCTCTTTAGGATATCCCACAAAATTACATTTTACGGATCGAGATTACGGCTTATCTGGGTCAACTTTCTTGACATAAGCTGGACATCCCCAAATCTTAACGTGTTTAAGACTCGGTTTCCTTTCTTCCCATATCTCATATGGTGTTTGAGGAACAGATTTGGAAGGCACCTTATTCAGTAAATATGCTGAGGTTTCCAATGCATGACCCCATAGGAATACTGGAAGATTCGCATAGCTCATCATGGACCGAACCATGTCTAACAAAGTTCGATTTCTCCTTTCAGATACCCCATTTAACTGTTAAGTATATGGAGGAGTCCACTGGGAGACTATACCATTTTCTTTGAGATAATCTAGAAACTCTCCATTCAAGTATTCACCACCTCGATCTGATCGAAGAGTTATAATACTGTGTTTGGTTTGTTTCTCCACTTCATGTTTATATTCTTTGAACTTTTCAAAGGCTTCAGACTTGTGTTTCATCAAATACACATATCCGAATCTTGATCTATCATCATGAAAGTAATGAAGTACGAAAATCCACCCATGGCTTGCGTAGACATTGGTCCACATACATCTATGTGTACCAATCATAGCAAATCTACAGCCCTCTCTCCATGTCCACTAAACCTTGCAGTTCCTCTTCCAGTGTCCCAACTTGTTACAGTGAAAACAAACAACTAAATTAGGACCAGTCAACTTGTGAGCATCTAGTATGCTCCGGAGTGATAGTGCAGAAGACATGACGAATATAGTAAATCTGTAAATGATAAACACATAACACTTAGCAAATATTCAATTTCATTTCAAAACACTATATGAATCGGGTCTTTATTCATAAGTGTCTCCCACTAGTTTATCTAATTTTTTCAACCCCCTAAGTGAAAATTAAGCATTCATAATGCTAGTGGGAATAGGGATCCTACATTCCATCACACAACCTCGGCTGTGGCACGAAACATCATGTGATGTTCAATAGGCAGACAACTCTTGTCAATTACATCTTATGTTATTCCCTAATATAAGTTTAGCCTCTTGAATAATTGAGTCACGACTGTGGCATGGCAAACTCAATATTCTAAGTGAAGTCTAACCCAACATTTCGTACAATTGAATCAGTCTCCAACGGCCCACGGCTGTAGCACATACCGACCTTTAGATTCTAATTCAATGTACACATCTCTATGTAATAGACAAGTATTTCTTATTTCGAAATCAAAGCCCTCAGCTGTAGCACGAAACGACAATGATTTAAAAATAAGAACCACTTTCTACCATGTTGGAAGGCTATGACCGACACAAGCCCGTTGTGTCATTGGCCAATTACTACTCGATATTATTTAATTTTAGAGGGATTATATTACGTTACAATCATAATCATATTATAAAGAGATTCTTCCTTTTAAATTAAATATTTCAAATCAATAATCGATAATCAGATGATTCCCAGATCGGGTGGAACATTGTCAACAGGCGTCACTTAATAACCCTTTCTTACAGATATAAATCTGTTGTTGACAGAATCATCCTTTCTCTCAATATTGAAAATTCATATTCAATTACGTGTTACATAAACACAAAAATCTCATGATCGTATTCATAATATTTATTTTTATGGAAAGAAACGATTCCTATTCTAGATTTTCTAGAGCACGCCTTATATTGATTTCAGTTCACCTAAATCTATCATCGCATGGTAAACATATGCATATATCTCATATATAAAATTAAATAAACAAGTAATTTAAAGTGCAATAAAGTAAATATGTTTGGTAATGGCCCCATCCTATGTGATCTTTATCAAGCTCATGATAAAGATCAAGGTCAATCTAATATGGTGATGGAAATAAATACAACTACTTATTACATAAGTCTTCTTCTTTGTTTAGACTTCTTGTATGCCTCATCTTCTTCTTTGTATCACCTCTATTGGATAGCCCTCTTGAGTCTTCAATTACATTACATGATTGAAATTAAAACTAATCTAATGAACTTACAAGAATAACTCGAGTTACATTCGAGATTTATGATTACAAAGATTAACGACATGCAAGTCGTATTTAAAACCAAAACCAAAACCATTAGACTAAGGTTGAAAGGCCATAACCATCCACCATGCTCATACAACACATAAAAGCATGTTAAAACACATAATCTGATCTTAACATATCATATTATCCATGATCTAATCATAAAAAGAAAATATGACAAAAATCAGAAAAATCAGAATTAAATCAGAAAAACAAGAATCAATGTTTACGGGCAGTAAACGAAGTCAAACTCCTTACAGACGAGTTGATGATAGCATTAGCTATCAGTTTTGTTCAGACGCTCGTTTACCTATGGAATAGGGTATTCGTTTGCGTAAATCGGACACCAGACCCAGATTTCAGCAAATCTGCAGCAGCCAATTCAGAATCCGTATCTTATATGATTCTCATAATTAGAACACATAAATCATGTATATATCAGTATATATACAGATTACATAATCATCTTATGATTATACAACTCACATGAATATCATATATTCAAAACCATACATATATAAGCATATTATATCAACATCAAATCATGGCGAATCACGTACATGCTCATATATCGAAAACAGTTAAACACATAAACGAATTAAAAACTTTTCACAATTAGCTCTGATGCCATTGAAGGGGTTTTAGCACATAAACGCAGCGAAAATGTAAATTTAATCTTAAAAAAAACCGAAACCCTCCGCAGGATCCATGCGAAAAAATAATATTTAATTCGTAGTTTAGTATGTTTACCTTAAGAAGCTTTACATTAATGGAAATATGGAGGTCTTTAATAACGATCCAAGAACGATGAACGGAGATCCTTAGCAGCTGTTTCTCAAGTGTGAAGCACTCCACCAGTATCCACCAAGAAAATGATGTAATGAAGGAGGAGGAGATGGAGAGAATTAGGGTTTTGTAAATCTTTTTGGTTGAGGCAAAAATAGGGTTTATAATAGTATATTTATAGGCAAAATTTCCAGCTAAAAATTTTCCCATAAAATATTATTATTATTAACCCTTTATTATTTTCACTAATAATTAAAACAACTTTTAATTATTAATCCTTTTTCTAAACTCTTTAGAAATAATTCTCTCACTTGATTTAATTTCCAAAAATTAATTCTTAATTAATAATATTAAGAACCTTTTCTTAATTAATTTATAATCAATTAAATCTAATTTAATCAATTATTAAAATTGCCAATTAATTATTTATTTCATAAATAAATAATTATCAGCCATTATTAATTAATTCCTCCACCATTAAATCATTCTCTTTTATGGTGTGACCCTGTAGGTTCAATATTAATCCGGTAGTAGAAATAAATAATAATAAAACTATTTTATCATTGTTTATATAAATTCTCTAATTCATTAAATATGATTAATTAATTAATCATATTTGTTCTACATCGTGAGGGATACTTCTCAACATATCGCGACTATCCGGATAATACGAATTCACTGCTTAGAATACCAAGAACATATTCAGTGAGTAGTTACCGTACAATCAATTCCTTCTACCCTGCAATGTCGCGATTAAATATAAGGCATGGAACTTGTGTCAAGCCTATCTTATTTAATCACTTGCTTTTCCATTCACTATGCTTTGTTCTATTTAATGTAAATTAGAAACTCCTTTCTAATTTCATTCACTATGGCCAGAGGTTCCTGAACTAACATAAGTGGATCAACATTGAACATTCTCTTCCTACACTGGAAGGGGTAGATCCTTTATTGATCATACACTATCTTCGTGTACAAATTCCTATACCCAGTAGAGCCCTTATAATTGTCCCTTGAGACTAAGAACTAAACCAAAACATAGTTCAGTGTACACAAGATGACTATGATGACCTCAAGTCTAAGGATACTTGTACAACTATCACTATGTAAACAACTGCTGACACGTGAGTGAACTCCATCAGTTGTTCAGCTGTGTGAGTCATTTTAGTGAACTTATTCTATAATAAGCACCTACATACTAGCTATAGTGTCACCACACAAATGTCTATGAGAACAGACATCCTTCATAATGAAGCAAGCACAGTATGTACCGATCTTTGTGGATTATTAATTGCCAGTTAGTAATCCTACGACCAGGAACTATTTAAGTTTAGAGTTATCATCTTTTAGGTCTCATTATTATGATCTCATCACAATCCATAAAAAGCTTTACTCTAAACTGTGGTATATCTTATTTAAAAATTTAAATAGATAGAGCCCGCAATAAAAACAAAACAAGCCTTTTATTAATATCAATGAAATCAAAACAGATTACATAAAAGTTATTCCTAAATCCTTATACATGATTGGACTTAGGACATATCTCTTTCAATCTCCCACTTGTACTAAAGCCAACCACTCTGGTATCTAATACCCATCTTGTCTTTATGATGATCAAAGTGACCCTGAGAAAGTGGCTTTGTGAGTGGGTCTGCTACGTTGTTATGTGTGTCAACTCTCTCGACGTTGACATCTCCTCTTTCAACAATCTGAATTGCACCACCATTCAGAATAAACACGTACCCTGACATGGATTTGCTATTACTTTCTGATTGAAAACTAGAGTCAGTATAACCCTCTATTTTCAACTCAGATTCACCACCAAAAACAAGAAAAATGTCCTAAGTCCTTCGCAAGTACTTAAGGATGTTTTTCATTGCTTTCCAGTGGTCTTCACCTAGATTGGACTGATATCTGCTCGTCACACTAATTGAATAAGCAACATCAGGCCTTGTACACAACATCGCGTATATGATAGATCCTATTGCTGAAGCATAGGGAATCTTACTCATACGCTCTCTTTCCTCAGGTGTCTTAGGAGACATTTTTTCGGAAATGGACACTCCATGGCTCATTGGTATGAGACCTCTTTTGGAGTTTTCCATGCTAAACCTTTTAAGCACTTTCTGGTTGTATGTACCCTGGGTAAGACCTATCATTTTTCTAGATCTATCTCTATAGATCTTCATACCGAGAATGTAGGATGCTTCTCCCAAGTCCTTCATGATGAAGTTCTTTGATTGCCATACTTTGACTGATTGTAGCATCGGTATATCATTTCCTATAAGAAGTATGTCATCCACATACAATACAAGAAATATTACCGCGCTCCCACTAACCTTCTTGTAAACACATGGTTCATCTATGTTTTTGATAAAACCAAACTCTTTGGTTGTCTTATCAAAACGGATGTAACATCTACGAGAAGCTTGCCTTAAACCATATATGGTTCGCAGTAGCTTACACACGAGGTGTTCATTTCTCTTGGAAAGAAAACCCTCTGGATGTGTCATATACACTTCCTCCTCAAGTTCCCCATTGAGGAAGGCCGTTTTCACGTCCATTTTCCAGATCTCATAGTCGTAGTAAGCAGCAATCGCAAGCAAAATCCGAATTGATTTTAACAGGGCTACAGGCGAAAAAGTTTCATCAAAGTCAATCCCTTGCCTTTGTTTGAATCCTTTTTCCACGAGCCTGGCCTTATAGGTCTCCACCTGGCCATCTGCTCCAATCTTTCTTTTGTATACCCACTTGTACCCAATAGGCTTAACACCTTCAGGCGCCTCAACTAGAGTTCATATTTGGTTGGTATACATAGATTCCGTTTTGGATTTCATGGCACTATGTCATTTCTCTGAGTCAACACTACTCATAGCCTCATTATAGGTCACAGGGTTGTCATCATCAATGATTGACAACTCATTATCATTCTCAATGACAAGGCCATAATACCTCTCAGGTTGGCGAGACACTCTCCCTGTCCTACGAATGGGCTGTTCCACAAAAGGTTGTTCAGTCTGAACATGTGTTTCCACTTGATCCGTAGTAGTTTGTGCTTCTTGAACTTCATCAAGTTCAATTTTGATCCCACTGTTTCCTTCAAGGATAAACTCCTTTTCCAAGAAGGTAGCATGTCTGGAGACAAACACCCGATGATCGGTGTAAAAGTAATACCCCAAAGTCTCTTTAGGATATCCCACAAAATTACATTTTACGGATCGAGATTCCAGCTTATCTGGGTCAACTTTCTTGACATAAGCTGGACATCCCCAAATCTTAACGTGTTTAAGACTCGGTTTCCTTTCTTTCCATATCTCATATGGTGTTTGAGGAACAGATTTGGAAGGCACCTTATTCAGTAAATATGCTGAGGTTTCTAATGCATAACCCCATAGGAATACTGGAAGATTCGCATAGCTCATCATGGACCGAACCATGTCTAACAAAGTTCGATTTCTCCTTTCAGATACCCCATTTAACTGTGGAGTATATGGAGGAGTCCACTGGGAGACTATACCATTTTCTTTGAGATAATCTAGAAACTCTCCATTCAAGTATTCACCACCTCGATCTGATCGAAGAGTTATAATACTGTGTTTGGTTTGTTTCTCCACTTCATGTTTATATTCTTTGAAATTTTCAAAGGCTTCAGACTTATGTTTCATCAAATACACATATCTGAATCTTGATCTATCATCATGAAAGTAATGAAGTACGAAAATCCACCCATGGATTGCGTAGACATTGGTCCACATACATCTATGTGTACCAATCATAGCAAATCTGCAGCCCTCTCTCCATGTCCACTAAATGGAGATTTGGTCATTTTATCCAATAGACAAGACTCGCATGTAGGATATGATTCAAAATCAAAGGGGTCAAGTAACCCTTCCTTATGCAATGTCCGCAGTCTATTTTCACTAATATGACCTAGCCTACAGTGCCATAAATAGGTCAGATTTTCATCATCTCGTTTTCTTTTATTAGTTTGTTCAATGTGAAGTAAATCATGCTCTACGTCACATACATACAAACCATTATTTAAAATGCCACGTCCAAAAAGAACATTATCTCTAAGGATAGAACATTCATTATTCTTAATAATAAATGAAAAACCATCCACATCCAACATAGGAATAGAAACAATATTCCTCACAATAGAGGGAACGTAATAACAATTATTCAAAATAATAGTTTTGCCCGTAGGCATATGTAAACTAAATGATCCTACAGATATGGCCGCAACCCTTGCTCCATTGCCCATATGTAGGATCACCTCATTTTTTCAAGAGTCCTACTTCCCTTTAGTCCTTGCAACGAATTGCAAATATGAGAACCACAGGCGGCATCTAATACCCAAGTAGAAATTTGACCTAGTGACATATTAACTTCGATCATGAACATGCCTGAATCAGAAGCGGTAGTCTTACGACCCTTCTTCTTCTTCAATTCTGCAAGGTAAACCTTGCAGTTCCTCTTCCAATGCCCCAACTTGTTACAGTGAAAACTAACAGCTAAATTAGGACCAGTCAACTTGTGAGCATCTAGTATGCTCCGGAGTGATAGTGCAGAAGACATGACGAATATAGTAAATCTGTAAATGATAAACACATAACAACACTTAGCAAATATTCAATTTCATTTCAAAACACTATATGAATCGGGTCTTTATTCATAAGTGTCTCCCACTAGTTTATCTAATTTTTTCAACACCCTAAGTGAAAATTAAGCATTCATAATGCTAGTGGGAATAGGGATCCTACATTCCATCACACAACCTCGGCTGTGGCACGAAACGTCATGTGATGTTCAATAGGCAGACAACTCTTGTCAATTACATCTTATGTTATTCCCTAATATAAGTTTAGCCTCTTAAATAATTGAGTCACGACTGTGGCATGACAAACTCAATATTCTAAGTGAAATCTAACCCAACATTTCGTACAATTGAATCAGTCTCCAACGGCCCACGACTGTAGCAAGTACCGACCTTTAGATTCTAATTCAATGTACACATCTCTATGTAATAGACATGTATTTCTTATTTCGAAATCAAAGCCCTCGGCTGTAGCACGAAACGACAATGATTTAAAAATAAGAACCACTTTCTACCATGTTGGAAGGCTATGACCGACACAAGCCCGTTATGTCATTGGCCAATTACTACTTGATATTATTTAATTTTAGAGGGATTATATTAAGTTACAATCATAATCATGTTATAAAGAGATTCTTCCTTTTAAATTAAATATTTCAAAGCAATAATCGATAATCAGATGATTCCCAGATCGGGTGGAGCATTGTCAAGAGGCGTCACTTAATAACCCTTTCTTACAGATAGAAATCTGTTGTTGACAGAATCATCCTTTCTCTCAATATTGAAAATTCATATTCAATTACGTGTTTCATAAACACAAGAATCTCATGATCGTATTCATAATATTTATTGTTAAGGCAAGAAACGATTCCTATTCTAGATTTTCTAGAGCATGCCTTATATTGATTTAAGTTCACCTAAATCTATCATCGCATGGTAAACATAGGCATATATCTCATATATAAAATTAAATAAACAAGTAAATGTAAAGTGCAATAAAGTAAATGTGTTTGGTTATGGCCCCATACTATGTGATCTTTGTGAAGCTCATGATAAAGATCAAGGTCAATCTAATATGGTGATGGAAATAAATACAACTACTTATTACATAAGTCTTCTTCTTTATTTAGACTTCTTGTATGCCTCGTCTTCTTCTTTGTATCACCTCCATTGGATAGCCTTCTTGAGTCTTCAATTACATTACATGATTGAAAGTGAAACTAATCTAATGAACTTACAAGAATAACTCGAGTTACATTCGAGATTTATCATTACAAAGATTGACGACATGCAAGTCGTATTTAAAACCAAAACCAAAACCATTACACTAAGGTCGAAAGGCCATAACCATCCACCATGCTCATACAACACATAAAAGCATGTTAAAACACATAATCTGATCTTAACATATCATATTATCCATGATCTAATCATAAAAAGAAAATATGACAAAAATCAGAAAAATCAGAATCAAATCAGAAAAACAAGAATCACTGTTTACGGGCAGTAAACGAAGTCAAACTCCTTACAGACGAGTTGATGATAGCATTATCTATCAGTTTTGTTCAGACGCTCGTTTACCTATGGAATAGGGTATTCGTTTGCGTAAATCGGACACCAGACCCAGATTTCAGCAAATCTGCTGCAGCCAATTCAGAATCCGTATCTTATATGATTCTCATAATTAGAACAAACATAAATCATGTATATATCAGTATATATACAGATTATTACATAATCATCTTATGATTATACAACTCACATGAATATCATATATTCAAAACCATACATATATAAACATATTATATCAACATCAAATCATGACGAATCACGTACATGCTCATATATCGAAAACAGTTAAACACATAAAGGAATTAAAAACTTTTCACAAGTAGCTCTAATGCCATTGAAGGGTTTTTAGCACATAAACGCATCAAAAATGTAAATTTAATCTTAAAAAAAACCGAAACCCTCCGCAGGATCCATGCGAAAAAATAATATTTAATTTGTAGTTCAGTATGTTTACCTTAAGAAGCTTTACGTTAATGGAAAGATGGAGGTCTTTAATAGCGATCCAAGAACGATGAACGGAGATCCTTAGCAGCTGCTCCTCAAGTGTAAAGCACTCCACCGGTATCCACCAAGAAAACGATGTAATGAAGGAGGAGGAGATGGAGAGAATTCGGGTTTTGTAAATCTTTTTGGTTGAGGCAAAAATAGGGTTTATAATAGTATATTTATAGGCAAAATTTTCCCATAAAATATTATTATTATTAACCCTTTATTATTCTCACTAATAATTAAAACACCTTTCAATTATTAATCCTTTTTCTAAACTCTTTAGAAATAATTCTCTCACTTGATTTAATTTCCAAAAATTAAATTCTTAATTAATAATATTAAGAACCTTTTCTTAATTAATTTATAATCAATTAAATCTCATTTAATCAATTATTAAATTTGCCAATTAATTATTTATTTCATAAATAAATAATTATCAGCCATTATTAATTAATTCCTCCACCATTAAATTATTCTCTTTTATGGTGTGACCCTGTAGGTTCAATATTAATCCGGTAGTAGAAATAAATAATAATAAAACTATTGTATCATTATTTATATAAATTCTCTAATTCATTAAATATGATTAATTAATTAATCATATTTATTCTACATCGTGAGGGATACTTCTCAGCATATCGCGACTATCCGGATAATACGAATTCACTGCTTAGAATACCAATAACCTATTCAGTGAGTAGTTACCGTATAATTAATTCCTTCTACCCTACAATGTCATGATTAAATATAAGGCATGGAACTTGTGTCAAGACTATCTTATTTAATCACTTGCTTTCCCATTCACTATGCTTAGTTCTATTTAATGTAAATTAGAAACTTCTTTCTAATTTCATTCACTCTGGCCAGAGATTTCTGAACTAACATAAGTGGATCAGCATTGAATATTCTCATCCTACACTGGAAGGGGTAGATCCTTTATTGATCATACACTATCTTCGTGTACAAATTCCTATACCCAGTAGAACCCTTATTATTGTCCCTTGAGACTAAGAACTAAACCAAAGCATAGTTCAGTGTACACAAGATGACTATGATGACCTCAAGTCTAAGGATACTTGTACAACTATCACTATGTGAACAACTGCTGAAACGTGAGTGAACTCCATCAGTTGTTCAGCTGTGTGAGTCATGTTCAGTGAACTTATTCTATAATAAGCTCCTACATACTAGCTATAGTGTCACCACACAAATGTCTATGAGAACAGACATCCTTCATAATGAAGCAAGCATAGTATGTACCGATCTTTACGGATTATTAATTACCAGTTAATAATCCTACGACCAGGAACTATTTAAGTTTAGAGTTATCATCTTTTAGGTCTCATTATTATGATCTCATCACAATTCATAAAAAGCTTTACTCTAAACTGTGGTATATCTTATTTAAATATTTAAATAGATAGAGCCCGTAATAAAAACAAAACAATCCTTTTATTAATATCAATGAAATCAGATTAGATAAAAGTTATTCCTAAATCCTCATAAATGATTGGACTTAGGACATATCTCTTTCACTGAGCTGCTGTAGGTGGAGCTTCCAGATAAAGAACATTTGGTATATTCAGATTGTGAATATCTATTTCAGAATTTGTAGTTTGTTCTTCAAGATCATCTGTAGCTTTAATAGGAGAGACATGAGGTGTTGGCACAATATCTTGAGCTTGAGTAGGGGATGGCAGAGGTTCAATTACTACAGGTTCTGATGAGATCATAGATTCCTGATCATCTTCCTCAGCTTCAGTTGTATCCTCAGATGTAGGTTTAACATTATACCCCTTTGCCCTCATTTTCTTCAATCTCCTTGCCAATGAAGGAGTTGCTTTAGCAGCATCAGAACTTACAGTTCTCTCTCTTTTCAAGAAGTCAGACTCTCGAGCTGCAGTTTCTTTCTAAGAAGTGACATTCTCAGCTTCAACTGTCACAGGTTCTGATGCATGAACCTGTGTTTCCTCTTCACTATCCGATTCATCCCTGAGAATCATTTTCCTTATCTTTTGTGGAGGTTGAGGAACAGACTTTATCCTTTTTGGCCTCGATGGTGAAGGTTTGTTGGTATGTGCTGATGGTTGAGGTTGTGATGATTGTGTTGGTTTGAAATATGTCCTGATGGTAGGTTGTGGTTGTGGTTATGGTTGAGAAGTAGTTGGTTGTGTAGTAGTTGGAGGTTCTGATGGAGGTTGGGATGGTTGGACATCAGGATATAAATCAGTGTATGTGGATGGGTCAGAGTTTACCAAAAACTGTTTGACAGATTGTGGAATTTGGAGGGGTCTCAAAACAGTTTTCTTATTATCAGCAGATAATAAGTCAGTAAATGTTCTCTTTTCTAGATTAAATGGTTCAATTAACTCACTAGCTAATTAGGGTGCATCAGAACAACAAGAACTATAAATAAGCTGACAGAATCTAGCAAAATATACAGTGTTTCTATCTTCTGTCATCCTATCCCCAATAAAGCCTAAAACAACATTTGCATAATCAAAACGAGTTTGATTTATGAGAGCATACCCAATTTGTTGACTGGGAATTGGGATTGCATCATAATTTGAACACTTATTTGCAAAAGTCTCGGTGATGCAGTCGAAAATGAAACTCCATTCCCTCCTTATGTGGGGTCTCTTCAACTGTCCCAGCTTTGCCAGAGTATTTTCATAGCCCATATTGGCCATTAGCTATTGAAGAACTGGCTCTTCAACTGTTGAATATGAGCAGTTCTCTGGCAGATGGAGTGCTTGTCGAACTGTGGCCAAGGTCCCCACATGGGCATCCTCCCCTGTTATAAATACAATACTTGGGGACCCATTGGCACCACCATCATCATACACGCCTGACCTCCAGAACTCCAGCACTTGAGTTCCTGAGAATGTGTCTGGTTGGGTCAGTGCATAACCTATCTCAGAGTTAGCGAGAAAGTCCTGAACGAAATGAAGATCTGATGGGGCTTCACTCTTGCTAAGAATAACCAAGTAATTGTTGGGGACAAACTGCGCTCCATTGAAAATAATGTCTTTTGGTGCCATTTCTGTAAGAAATAAGTGAGAAAATATATTGTGCACAAGGTGTTTGATAAAAGTCATGTATGAAAAAGCTTCAGAGAATATTAGAGAGAGAGAGAATAAGAGAGATTAAGAATAGAAAAGCAGGTAAAAGATTAGAAAATCTTTTAACTCCCATATATATACTCTCTCCAATCAACAGTCCTTTTTAGAAGTAAAACAGACACTTGTACACCTGTCAGCCAGTAAATAGTTAAAGCAGAGTTAGTGGGCACGAGAAATAAGCAATAATTAACGTGCACATGCAGTTTTTCAGGACAAGCACGTTTACCACTAATCCAAATGATTATTACTGTTTTTATCTCACCTAATTATATTCTGATTAATTATGACCGTTATAGTATTTACCACAAATAAGTCAAGTAAAGAATAATACCACGTAAGCAGCAGAGTTTCCATCAGAATTTAATATCAGAACTTGACTATTATCAGATTTTAATAGTCATCAGATCATGGCTTTTCAACTCAAAAGTGAATGTCTGTTTTTGTGATTCTTCATACAAATACTGACTTGTTTCTTCAGAGTTTAATCATCAAAACTTCCAACAGTACTTGTCCTCAGAATTTATGCAAATGACATTTAACTATTTATCTGAAACAACTTGATCACCACAGTAATTTTCATTATTCATATGGAGTGAGAGTGTGTGCATTAGCAGAATATCAGATAAAGATTAAAGTCTGATAAACTTCAGTACATCTTAGAAATAAGGCATAACTAAGAAAAGTGCTTATAATCTGTCATTAATAATGAAGTCTACTATAGGATAAATTTGTGCATGAGTCCACCTCAACTGTTTGTGCTCATTTTATGCATCTTTTAGAATTCTTTTTCACAGTGGCTTCTCAGCGTAAATGAGTCACAACTGCTATCAGAATTTATGCTATTATCAGAGTATTTCTCCAGTAATCAGAGAATGTGAAAAGTCACCAAGAAAAATTTATTTGCTTTTCTAATGCGTATTACTTAATACCAGCAATGCACTTGGGTCTTCCCTTCCACATATTTACTCTAGATCTCAAAGGAGTACCTGACTTTAATTTTCTTTTCTTTTCTTTTGATAAGTGAGGCTTATCAGTATTTAGTTCATCCTTAAGATTTACTGACATCAGAATTTGACAGATAAGAAGCAAGAATCTAGTTTGTGACTTAGTAATAAGATACACAAAGTAAATTTGACTAAACTCAAAATCAGAATTTGCTCGTGTTAATGAGTTTCCACATAAACAACTAATTCAAATATGGGATTTCTAATATGTTAAAGACTACTAGGTCAGCATCTAGCATAGTAATCCTCATTGGATTGAATAGTCACAGAACATTCAAATCACTATCAGAGTATAAAGATCCACATCAGATAAAAATCAACATTTAATGTATTTCAATTTAAGTACAGATTACATGAAGATAAGACAATCTGTAAACACTGATCATAAAGTCTGATGCATGAGAACAAAAACTAAGCAGATTTAGAGAAAGAACTTGAAACCATTCCAAGTTCATTTACCAGTCTTGTAAAAGTAGCTTCACATAGTGGTTTTGTGAAGATATCTACTAGTTGTTGATCTGTTGGAACAAAATGCAATTCCACTGTACCTTCCATCACATGTTCCCTTATGATATGGTACCTAATGCTGATGTGCTTTATCATTGAGTGTTGAACTGGATTACCTGTCATAGCAATAACACTTTGATTATCATAGTAAATAGGTATTTTAGAAAATTCTAACCATAATCCAGTAACTGATTCTTCATCCAAAGAATCTGTGCACAATAGCTTCCTGCATCAATATATTCTGCTTCTGTAGTTGATGTGGAAATTGATTTCTGTTTCTTGCTAAACCAAAAAACCAACCTGCCTCTAAGAAATTGGCAGCTTCCACTAGTGCTTTTCCTGTCTATTTTGCATCCTGTAAATTTGCATCTGAGTAACCTATTAGCTTAAAATCTGATTCTCTAGGATACCAAAATCCTAGATCAGCTGTACCCTTAAGGTACTTGAAAATTCTTTTCACAACTATTAGATGAGGTTCTCTTGGATCAGCCTGAAATCTTGCACAAAGACAGGTAGCATACATGATACCAGGTCTACTTGCAGTTAAATAGAGTAAAAAGCCAATCATACCTCTGTAGTTAATAATATCTACTGACGCTCTAATATCTTTATCTAACTTGGTTGCAGTGGCCATGGGAGTGGATGCAGTTGAGCAATCTTGCATTCCAAATTTCTTCAGTAAATTTCTGGTGTACTTGGATTGACAGATAAAAGTACCTTCTTCATTTTACTTGACTTGAAGTCCCAGAAAGTAACTAAATTCTCCCATCATACTCATTTGATATCTTGACTGCATTAGCTTTGCAAACCTTTCACAGAGTTTGGCATTTGTAGAACCAAATATGATATCATCAACATATATTTGTACCAAAAGTAAGTCCTTTCCATGGTGAGGTAGAACAGTGTTTTATCAATTGTGCCTCTGTGAAATCCACTTTCCAGAAGAAATTGAGCTAAAGCCTCATACCATGCTCTTGGAGCTTTCTTAAGGCCATAAAGTGCTTTGTCTAATCTGTAGACATGATTTGGAAATTTTGAGTCTTCAAATCCTGGAGGTTGTTCAACATATACCTCTTCTTCCAATTCTCCATTGCGAAAAGCACTTTTCACATCCATTTGAAAGACTTTAAACTTTTTGTGAGCAGCATAAGCCAAAAAGATTCTTATGGCTTCCAATCTAGCAACTGGTGCAAATATTTCATCATAATCAATATTCTCCTGTTGAGAGTAACCCTTAGCAACCAGCCTTGCTTTGTTCCTTGTAATTATGCCATCACTGTCAGTTTTATTTCTGAACACCCACTTTGTGCCAACAACTGATCTGTTCTTTGGTCTTGGCACTAGGGTCCAGACTTTATTTCTTTCAAATTCATTTAACTTTTCCTGCATTGCTTGCACCCAATCAGCATCTTGAAGAGCTTCTTCCACTTTCTTTGGTTCAGTCTGAGATATAAAAGAATGATAGAGACATTCATTTGATGTTGTAGTTCTAGTTCTGACACCTGCTTCAGGATCTCCAATTATTAAGTCAGGTGTATACGATTTTGTCCACTTCCTTGCAGATGGAAGTTGTTCTCTAGAACTGGATCGTCCCCCATGATCCATGCTGTCTCCATCAACATTTTCTGATGCTCCCCCTGTAGTTATGCTCTCTAAGACTTCAGAATTTGAGTTAGATCCTTCAGGATTTGAAAAATCAGAGTTTCCAGAATTATCAGAACTTGATGAATCAGAACTTGAAGAGCCAGTGACAGGTAATGATGATTCTTGAGAGTCTCGAGTTGTGGTAGGATCTTCAGCTTGCTCCCCCTGGATAGGTGCATTTTCCTTTGGAGTTGTTACCACAGTTTCAATGACATCAGAACTTAACCCGTCAGAACTTACAGGATCAGAGTTTAAGTCATCAGAATTTACAGTATCAGAGTTTAAATCTTCATTTTCAAATCTAAGATGATCATTGAAATCTTCAAGTCCAGTAATCTTCTTATCATCAAAAGATACATTGATAGATTCCATGACAACCCTTGTTCTTAAATTGTAGACTCTGAAGGCTTTTGTGGAAAGTGGATATCCAACAAAAATTCCTTCATCAGCTTTTAGATCAAATTTTGACAGCTATTCAGGATGAGTCTTAAGAACAAAACACTTACATCCAAATACATGAAAGTATTTCAGATTTGGTTTCTTTTTCTTCATCATCTCATATGGTGTTTTTCAATGCTTGTTTATGAGTGTAGAATTCTGTGTAAAATAAGCAGTCTGCCCAGCTTCAGCCCAAAAGTAGGTTGGTAGCTTTGCTTCATCAAGCATAGTTTGTGCAGCTTCAATGAGAGTCCTGTTCTTTCTTTCTACAACTCTATTTTGCTGTGGAGTTCCAGGTACAGAAAATTCCTGTTTGATTCCATGCTCTTTGCAGAACTCTTCCATGATTGAATTCTTAAACTCAGTGCCATTATCACTTCTTATAATTTTAACAGAATATTTGACCAACTTATCCAGCTGTCTGACATGATCAGTTAGAGTAGATGCAGTTTCATTCTTCTTGTGCAATAAATACACCCAAGTAAACCTTGTGAACTCATCCACTATAACCATAACATATTTCTTCTTTGCAATAGACATGACATTGACTGGACCAAATAGATCAACATGCAGTAGGTGATAAGGCTCAAGAATTGAGGATTCAGTTTTGCTCTTGAATGAAGATTTTCTTTGTTTTTCCTTTTGACATGAATCACAAAGGCCATCAGGAGCAAATACTGATTTTGGCAGTCCTCTCACAAGATCTTTCTTTACAAGCTCATTTATGTTGTTGAAATTTAAATGAGAAAGTCTTTTATGCCAATTCCAGCTTTCTTCAATTGATGCTCTACTCAACTAGATTGCAGAACCATCACAACTTGTTGAAAGTCTGGATTCATAAATGTTACCATGTCTGTAACCTTTCAGAACCACTTTGCCTGTAGAATTGCTTACAACTTCACAGTGTTCTTCAAAGAAATCCACATGATAACCTTTGTCACAGATTTGACTCACACTTAGCAGATTGTGTTTAAGTCCTGAGACAAGAGCTACTGTTTTAATGATGACATTCCAAGATTGATATTGCCATATCCCAGAGTTTTTCCCATGTTGCCATCTCCATAAGAAACTCTTGGTCCAGCTTTCTCCATAAAGTCTAATAGCAGGGCTTTATTTCCAGTCATATATCCAGAACATCCACTATCCAGCACTAGGATATCTTTCTTGTTGCCCTGCAATCACAAAGACCACTAATGGTTAGTTTTAAGGACCCAGACTTGCTTGGATCCTTTGGCCTTTTTAAGTTGGTTAGCATTTGCAGCGGATTTAATTTCAGAGTTTATGCTAACATGTTTTTTATCAGAGTTTATATCAGACTTTGCACAGGCTTTACACTATAAGGAATTAAAGTAATTTTCTTCAAAGAAGGTTTTATTTGATAATAATCATAGTACAGACTATGATATTCCTTACAAGTATAAATGGAATGCCATAAACTACCACAATGAAAACAAGGATTTTATGGCTTAAACCTAACAAACTGACTCTTAACTCCTGATCTAGGAGGTAATGAGTTTATATCCTTATTCTTCCTACAAAAAGAAGCAAGATGGTTAGAGTTTCCACAGTTATAACATTTCTTTCTAGGAGCATTAGGAACATGCATATAATTATTGCTTTTGTTCACACCTTCCTTTCCATTCCTATTTTTCCTAGCTTCCTTTACCTTGTTGACATTCCTAATCTCTTTCAGCTTATGCTTAAGCTGCTTCTTTGTCATTAAGCCTATGTTGACTTCAACTGGTTTATCCAGTTTTAATTTGTCAGAAGTTGACTTATCCTTAACTTCTATCACAGACTCTTTCATCTTTTCGGAATCAAACTTTATAGTTTTTGCTACAAACTTAATAAGATTTACCTTTGGCTTAGTAGTCTGTTTAACAACAATTGTCTCAATTTGTTCAGTTCCTTTTTCACTTTTATCATCTCCATAACCTAAGCCCTCTTTCCAGTTTCCACTACTTAATAAATTCTGAGTTCTTCTGCCAGAGTTAGTCCAAGTTCTGATAATCTCTCATTCCTTTTCTAAGTCAGCTTTTAGAGATTCATTCAATTTTAACACTTCATCTCTAACATATAAAGCATCATCTTTTTCTTCCTTAGTTTGATGAAGTAAAAGTAACTCCTTTTCTAAATAATCATTTCTCTTTTTATAAGCAAGATTTTCAGATGTTAATCTTTCACATATTAAAGTCTGATCTCTATAACTAATAAACATGGTTTTAAGATATAATCTCAACTCAGTAATATCATCAGTATGGAAGGCATAAGTTGTTTGAGGTACCTTCAATTCAGCAGTTTTAGGACTGCTATCAACATTTGCCATCAGGGCATAGTTCACCTCATATTCAGAATCTGAAGTGTCTGTCCAGCTTTTCTTCTTTGTGATAAGTGCCTTGCCTTTGTCACTTTTCCTTTCTTGCAGTCAGGAGATATGTGGCCTCTTTTACCACAGTTGTAGCATTTGACATTTGAGTTGTCTTCTCTGTCAGACTTTCCTCCCTTGTCTTCAGATTTTCTGAACCCTTTCTTATCAGAACTTCCACTTTTCCTGGAAAACTTCTTGCCTTTTCTGAATTTCCTGTAGGCTATCTTTGTGATACCATTTACCATAAGAGCACACAATTTCATCATCTCTTCATCATCATCCATCTTAGGTAAACTTTCAGTTTCTGAATCATCATCATCAGAATATGATGACTCTGAATCAGACTTTATGATGAGAGCCTTTCCTTTGCCCCTCTTTGAGGCAGCCATTTTAGGAGATTCCTCCTCAGCCTTAAGAGCAATTGTCCTTGACTTTCTTCCATACCTCTTGCTCCTTTGATCCATCTCAAGTTCATAAGTCTTGAGCATAGACTTCAAATCCCAATTTTCAGGAAGAGCTAAAAGGAATTTTAGATTTGAATCTTCAAGATCATATTCCTTGTCCACCAGTGACAGAATCATTCAAGAGTTTGACAAACCTGTCATATAAGTCAGTTAATGACTCATCAGCTTTTGAGTCAAAGTACTCATACTCTTGAGTTTGTATAGTCCTCATGTTCTTCTTGATTGCATCAGTTCCCTGGCATCTTATCTCCAAAGCATCCCATATCTCATTTGCAGTTTTGCAATTAAATACCATGTCTGACATTACATTATCAATGGCACTATGCAACAAATGCCTTACTGTAACGCCCCCAATCCGGGGTCAGAGGATTTGGTCGTCACTATAAAATCTCAATCCAAATTAACCTGTTAAATCAATAAATAAATGCCAGCGGAAGATAATTATCATAATGACCCCAAACTAATCCAAGACCTTTTAAGGTTACAGTTCTAGAAACAAGAAATCCAAATTCCATCAATAAATTTTTCTCTTTCTTTTAAAACTCTTTTCAACAAATCTCAATCTCAAAATTTAACCTACTAGTATAACTTTGAAATGAAGTATACTAGGCCCAAATAAAATACACAACTATAATATAATATAATATAATATAAACAACTTTACACAATAAAACTTATACTAATTCGCAAACCCTGGACCAACCACCTTCGAAAAGCATCTTCTTTGCTTCCTCAAATTATGCAGCTAAACAGCACAGCTAATCCTCACTGGAGGTTAAATTTAAAAACAGGCAAGTATGAGCTGAAGAAATGCTCAGCAAGTTCATTATAGCAATTATAGGGTCGTTTGATATAAAACCGACATCTGCATAAGCGCAGAACATTTAAAATCGAATCATAATTGATGAATCATAAAATTTTAGTTGAGGAACCCTAGAATTGATTCCTTAATTATATTAAAAACAATTTTGATATTTTTGAGCGAAAGGCTTCAGCAATACTTTGAATCTTGACGAGAATAAAACTCGTAAAACAGTGTTTACGGAAATATCGTAAACAACAACAAGAAACAATGATTATGGATTGAATCATAAACTTTACTCAAAACCGAACTCTTGAAATTAATACTTATTTTGCTGTCATATCAAATTAGATATTAATACGAACTTTGATGCTCACAACACCCATCCTGAAGTTAACATCAATCATCTATACTAATACCACCTTTGATATTTAACAACAACGTAAGTATCAGCATAAATCAGAATCTGAATTAAAACTGCTTTTCACCATTATTCCAAAACAGAAACAGTTGATAAATCATTTATTCTATGAATATCAAAAATAATATGATAATTTAGATTAGGATCATCCTCCGACGGACGTACTATCACATGCTGATCAGCCCGTGTGATAGCACAAGGTCATGATTCATAGAAACGTGACCCCAAAAACACGAGTACTCAAACAAAAAGGCATAACTAGCCTGTGGCAAAATGGTGTCATAATATTTCATATGGCACTTAGAAATAGCCCTCCGCTGGACCGTCCGTCCCGGTCACTTACGCAATTATGATCCAATCTTAAAACCTTTTATTGAAATGAGGTCATAATAATCGACACCCGACATAATTTTATTCGCCCAATTCTTGGGTAGGAATATTCGCAACCAAATCACTTTTATCAAAATCCAAAACATTTATAAATCCGATAATTGGATAAGTAAAATCACTTGACTATTTTGAACATAGAATAGCAGATGAGTATTTGAATTACATAATTATTTAATCCAGCGATATGTAAAACATCTATCTATCTTGAACTGAGAATAGGGAAAGCAATACTTGCATGATAAGATTTAAAATAAATATCACTTGAACAATAAGTGATGATAGGGATACTTGCCTTTGGGTTTTAGTAGTTAGTCACACTCGCAACGACACATTTATTCTGACATTCTGTCTCAAAACGTCACCGTCTTTCTTTTCAACACTTCACCGATATGCTGCTCCTGCGATTGCTAGAAGCCAAATATCCAATACCATTCCATTTCATTCTTTATCCAACACCTTGTCCTGATCAACTCGAGAGATCCGCATCTATAATTAAAAAAATATAACTTTAATCGTCTAAACGATAATAACTCGACGAACTGCGTATCAAAATCCTATCGTCTACCCATACGATAGCCCACACATAAATATAACAGACAATCACAGGACTCTTGATCCACATACACACATAATTCACATAGCACTTAAGCACATAACTCATGTATCACATAATTTATAACACACATCCCTCGATTCGTCAAAAGGTTCGACTCGATACGTTTAAAACTGAAATCGGGTCAAAAATATGATTTATCGATCAATAATCGACTTGGAATGATTCGTAAAACAAACGACCTTTCAAAACAAAAGGATTTGGGTCTCGAAAGTATTTTTAATGAAAGCGGAATATTTTTCTGAGTCTGTACGCGTTCGTTTCGTATTAAACAGACGAACGGTTGATTTATTATGAATTTTTTGAACATTTTTCGGAATAAAAACGATCTCTGACTCATTTAATAATAAAATAAAAGGGTTCAAACACCCTAAAATAATTTTATATGATTTATCGAGCCTGAAAAATAATTTAAAATAATATTTTAAAGCTCAAAACTATTTTTCGGAATTTTTAAATCAATTTTAAATAATTAAATCTAATTATTAGATCAATTAAAATTAATTAATAACTAATTAAATTAATTAATCAATTAATATTTAAATTAATTGACCAATTAAATAATTAATTATCAACTAATATTAATTAATTAAATAATTAAGATTTATTTTTGAAATAAAATAATTCTCAGAATAATTAAATAATAAAATTTGGAAATTGACAATAATTAAAAACAATTTTTAAAATTCAAATATTGAATTTTGAATTAAAGTAAAAAGGAAATAGCAGAAACAGATTACTAAGATTTGAAATGGGTTTTCAAGGATCAAAACCGGGTTATATCCCGGGTCGAAACTGACCCGACCGGGTCGTTCAAGAACAGGCCGACCGGTGCAGAATCCGGCGGCCGGGAACGAACTCCGGCGACCCTAATCCAGGTAATTTACGAATTATCTGGCACAGTTCTTACTACTATTCGATTCCAGTCTATTACAGCAACAACAACAACGATTCGACGAATTAGAAAATTACCAAATCTCAATTGATTTTGATGCTAAAATCAGATAGAACAGATTGAGGGCTTCACAACGGATATTCATATTTGTGATTTGGTGTTCAATAACACCTTCAAAACTGTCTTTGATTTTCAAAACTCTTCAAGAACACCAAGAACACATATTCAAGAATTTTCAGAAAATCAAACCTTTATTTCTATATGATATTGAACTCTATTTTTGAAGTATAATATACCAAATCGACCAGAAAAACATGCTCTACAACATAGAAGCATCAAATCACATCAACAACATCAAGAACAAATTTTCATAATTTAATTACTAAATAATTCGAATATAAATAAATAAATAAGAAAATTACCATGATTTCTGGGAAGAAACTGATGATTGATTCAGAAAGAGGATTTCGAGAGCTTCGTTTTGATATGCTGCACGCCCGAATCGGAGTTCGATAACGCCTTCGTTCGTGTGTTTGATTCTCGGGAACGTATCGGTTTCTCGGGTTTTTCTCTGTATTTACGGTGTTTTAACTGGTTGCAAATGAATAAACGGAATAAAAGAAATAAGAAATAGGCTATTTATATTTATGGAATATTGGATCATTCTGGATCGTTTTGGATCGTTAAATTAGTTGCTTAGCCGCTAAGTAACTATAAAAATGATACAATTCAATACCAGAATTGGATAATTATCAAAACCGGGCTTTTTATAAAACACTATATACGAGAATAACGTAAAAATATCCCGTCTCTCGAGAATACGGGTTTTTGTCGATTACCGAAATGATTATCGTATCGAAAATATTGCGCCGGGCCACGCACGGGTCAAGCCGTAATCCAGATCGAAAAAGTCAAAACACGGAAAATGTCCGGAATTACCAGATTAGGTTAGGAAGGAGTTTTCGGAAGAGTTTCGGGTTGTAAAAACGCAAAAACGGTTGAAGTCGGACGATTCCCGGCTTTATAAAATAATTTTGGTAATTATTCAGAAAATAATTAATAATTCATAAATCAATATAAAATTATCTAACAGTCCAAAAATTACCAGAAAAATATCACAATTATCTATATTTTATTCTGGACATATAAAAATTAAAATACTCAAATAATATCACATCTAAACACCCAAACATCAATTCCACTTATCAGATAATTCACCAAAATTCACATAAAATCACATAAATAATTCCAAATAATAATAATAATAATAATATTGGAAAATATGGGATATTACACTTACCCTTGCATTCTTGGCAATAGATGAGATGCCTTCAGATGTGTAGTCACCTTTCTCCTTTGGTATGGTCATTGCTGGTTGATCAGCAACTACAACAGAGAGCTTGGTAGGCTTATGTGGTCCTTCATTAATTCTGTCAAGGTATTCTGGATCTGTAGCTTCCAGAAACATAGCCATCTTCACTTTACATATGGGATACTCAGAAGGTCTCAGTATGGGAACTCTAATAGTCTCATATCGACTGTGGGTTTGAGTCTTTTGAGTTTCTTCAGTTTTGGTGGGCTTGGTTGGAGTTTGTGCTTCTTCAGACATGATTGTTTGGATCTTTACTGTATGTGTGTTAACATATAAGCTCTGATACCAATTGTTAGGTAACACAACACTGTAGAAGGGGGTTGAATACAGTGTTTTCACAATCAAATCGATTTAACACAAGTATGTAACAAAGATAAAGTATATTGAATAAACTCTGTTACAATAAGAACTGTTGTTCTCTCTCAGTGATGAACAAATATCACTAAGAGCTGCTAGATTACAATGTATAATCTTCTCGATAATGATAACACATATAGTGTAAATCCTAAGTCTGTGCTTATATAGTACACAGTTACAAGATAACTTCTAATTGATATGGAATATAATTCTGTCTCCTAAAATATATCAATCAGATATCTTCTACAAGTTGTAATGTCTGAGAAATATTATGTAATTATTTTTATCAATAAATAATTAATATGTGATTTTATGTGAATTTTGGTGAATTATTTGATAATGGATATTAATATTTGGATGTTTAATTCTGATAAAAATTTAGATATTTTAATCTTTAATTATCCAAAATCAAATATGGAGTGTTTTGGTATTTTTCTGGTAATTTTTGGATTATCATATGATTTTATAAGGATTTATAGAATTAATAATGATTACTTCACGTAATTATAAAATTACTTTTTAGAACCAGAAATCGTCCCACTTTAATCGTTTTTGCCTTTTTACAACCCGAAACTCTTCCGAAAACTCCTTCCTAACCTAATCTGGTAATTTTGAACACTTTTCATGTTTTGACTTTTTCGATCCGGGGTACGGTTTGATCTGTACGAGTCCCGCCGTGAAATTTTCGACACGCAAATGATTTTATAGATCGATAAAATCCGTATTCCCAAAAGGTGAGATATTATTACCTTATTTTCGTAAAAAGTATTTTATAAGAGTCTCTGTTTTAATAATTATCCAAATATGGTATTAAAATTGTATCGTCTTTACATTTACTTAGCGACTAAGTAACCTATTTTCGGATCCAATATATAAATGTAATTAATGAATTATTAAATAAATAAAATATGTGATGGTTCTGCAGCTATGCTTTGGTGTATTATTAATTGTTTGTGATTTGTTGGACGCGAAGATTAATTTTATAATTAATTACCAAGTTGTATGAATTTAATTCATTTTAAAGGGGTTTTATCGAATATTTATTCTTATAAATGCTAAAATTGTTTCTAAAATTATTTTTGTTGTTTTATAATTTTATTTATTATTTTAGGAGTTTATAAAAAATTTAGAAATCAATATTTTATTGACTATTTGATTGTAAATGATTTCCTGATCTTAGTTAATTGTAAAATACAGGTCCAATGCGCGTTATAAAAATGATTTAAAAATCTTGCACATTTAATATTTTTAACTCCTAATTATTTTGGATTTTTTAAAGAAATTATTTTCAAAAATTTTGAATTATTTTTCCCATTAAATACTCGGTCCATTCTTAAATTGTGGTACAAACAGGGATAATCACGGGAGTAAAATAAAAATAAAGAAAACAAACAAAAAAGAAAAAAAAAAGAAACAGGGGGGGTTATTCGGGTTTATCCATTCTTTTTCTCCAGATCAACGTCTCCACCTCTCTCTCTCTCTTCGATCCTCTGCCTCCTCTCCTAATCGAACTCTGGTCTCTCTCTCTCCGTTTTCGTTCCTTTCTTCCCGTTTTCTTTTTCTGGTAAGCCGGCCGCCTTATTTTTCCGGCCCTTTTTGTTCTCGATTGTTATTCCTATTGGTTGGGTTGTGTATATACATACACGTTTTGTATGTATATGCGCAGTCCGGTTGTGATGCTTTGTATTACTGTTGTTGATCCTATTTGATTTTACGGTTACCGCCGGTTTTTCCGATGAGGCGGCCGGAGGGTTGAGCAACGCGTAAGCACCTGTTTGTACTGTGTTGGTTGTTTTGGTTCGACTGTTCTGTGGGCATTTTTATTTTTATTAATTTAATTGATTTTCTGCAGTAAATAATTGATTATATTTGTGTAATGAAAATAAAATATTGTGCAGGAAATTAATATGAATAATCGGTGGAATTCATGTCGGAAACCCGAATTTACCGGGTACCAATGAATTTTACCGCTGTTGGCGATGAGCCTCGGCGAGCTGACAGTGGACGATGATGATTTTAATCTGAGTCCTAAATTATAAATACATAAAATTAAAATTTGTTTGTGAAATAAATTTCGAAACGAAAATGAATAATAATAATTAATAAAGTGAATTGTGTTGGTGGACGGGATTGGTAAATTGGATTGTGGATTGGATTGCATTGTAATGATTGTAGTGTTTTTGATGTCGATTGACTCGACGGGTAGACCGATAAACAAAAGAGACGCTGCCCGATTTTCGGGAAACTAATTCTGAAAATACGGAAACGTAACCTATAATTATCGGAGACGTCGAATAACCATATATAATTATATTATATGAACTTAATTGCGGCTGAGACAAGATAATTTATAAATAATCGATTACCCTGTTTGTCAAAATGACGAGTATACGTATTTTCCGAAAATAAACACCGAACTGAGTTTCGAAGATGTAAACCATAATTGCTATATGTATTTCAGTAATACATATAAATATGAGTTGGGTTATGAAATCGTATGGGTAGAATATGATAGTGGTGTTATGTTAAGTGAGACGATTATCTGAATTAGGGTATTTCAACCCTGTAGGTCTTAGTCGGAAGACCCGAGACGTGACGTTGGACTATGAATGATCTAGTGATTAATCATCAGAGTCAACAAGATTTCAATCGAAGGACATGAAGGATCGGATTATATCAAGAATAGGATAGTGGTTTGACGATAAAGCCAAACGTTCAAGGCAATTCAAAAGTCAACCGATAATAGTGGTTAAAGCTTCTCGAGGTAAGTATTTCTGAACTTTCTTTTAAAATACTACAATTATTTATTCATTCCTATTCTAAGTTCAGAATAGTTATCTGTTTAATATTTCGCTGCAATTATTCTGATTATGAATGATCCTTTTATTCTTGTTCCTATAATTCGATTGCTCTCTTGAGCAAATACCCATTCTTTGGGGTTATTTGTGAACCCTGAATTGGGATGTTTTGAATTCAAAATGATTTGACATCAAAATACTCCATGGGCTGGATGATGATGATGTGTAGGATTAAGTTTTACTTAATCTCAAGGACCGGGACATGACCGGTGCCTTGAGATGGGCCGTAGAGCCTGGATATCCGACTGGATCTATACAGGTAGGTATAGATCTGCACTGTATCCCGACTGATCAGCAGGATATAGGTGTGAACTAGTGTCCAGTCTAATTTGTTGTTGATCGCCATTAACTGCATTCTTTCTCGAAAGTTTTATGATTCCAAAAATCGAACAAAACCCTGATTCTGGAGAAGAATTTGGGAATTGCTTGTCACTTTTGGATTTATAGTTAGAGGCTGGTGACAACCAACATTTATTCGCTCAACTTAATCAAATAAATAGAATTGTTTAAAATTGTTTAAAGATTTTGTCCGGAAATTTTCCTTTGAAATTAATGCTTGAAACTCAAATTATATACTTGCTAGGCATTTTTGGCTCACTCTTGCTTTGTAAATTCTTATTTCTTCCAGAAGCAGATAAAGATAAAAGTGAATAGATTTCGTTAGACAACAGAAGTTAAAGAGATCTCCGTTGCGAGAGGACGAAGATGTTAGAAAGATATGACAAAGACGTTAGCATAAAGGTATTTAAACTTGTATTGTAATTGTTGTGAGTTGTAGAAGGTTAGATTCTTGTTTCATACCATAACCTGTAAACGATCCGGATTTAAGGGGTTATTTATTTATTACTTTATTTCATGTAAAGATTGTTTCGTGACACCAAATCTTGACCCCATATTTGGGTTGTTACAAGTTGGCATCAGAGCTACAGATTATTGGTCACTGAAATAAGAATATGTGAGAGTAAGATATGAGTGGTAGGCCGTATAAGACAGAAAAGACCCTAGGTATACTCATGTTAAGTTGAGTTGAGTGCGAATTAGGGTTAGCAGATCCGATACGAAATTGGTAAGCCAATATTGTTGAGGAAAGTGTAAGGCAAATATTGCAACGCTATAGGTATATTGAGTTCTCAGATCCTACAATAATGAGGAATCGACGGAGACCGGGTATGTTACCCTACTTTTCATGTGATTTGAAGAAAAATGCAATTGAATTTTGTGAGAACTTCGTGAGTTTTGGTATGATTTAACTTAGAATTAGGTAGTAGAACGAGCTCCACGCCGAAGGCAACGAGTTGATGGAAGCTGACGAAGAACCAACATTACACGTTTCAGAGGCACCACCGTTGCGAGAAGATTCTTATCACATATCGGGCGCTGCGCGAGGAATGATATATACCTTACTAGATATAGGTAAGACTAGCAATATGGTGCGACCCTATCTATAGACAGAACGTCAAATCGCTTGCGTGGTTGTAAGCATAACGTCAAGGACGATGACAAGAATGTCAAAGATAGTACCAGATATCAGCATTGCGGTAGAATTGCGAATATAAGGGTATACAACGGTACCTCAAAGTTTCGTCGACTTATAAATACGAACAGAATTCAAGGAGAAGTAGAAAACATTCCGAAGTGGAAAGACCTGTACATGGACATTTCTTTAATTAGATATCTCATTAATGGATCATAAGAATAACAAGGACTTATATAGTAATGACGACCAAACATTTGATTTTCAAAATTTTAAAATGAGATTTTCGAAAAAGATTTCCTTAATAAACTTTCAGAAGATCGTTTACATAAAATGAGTTTTACAATTTGGTTGTCGAGTTACTACTTAAGTTCTTGTTATTATAAACAGAAAATGACTTAAAAAGAAGAATGGATATAGACTCAGTGTTGTTAGTTCGAAGGACCAAGTAGACCCACCAGCAGGAAGAAAAGTTTTCCGTGAAAGACGAAAGTAGATTTTGTTTAATAATATCAATAATTGAATCAACATGTTAAAAATATTATTTACCTAATTCATGAAATTATTAAAATTTAATAAGATTCGTGATTCGAGCGGTTAGAGGGTGAATGAAGGAAATGGAATAATCTTCCAGATGATTGGAGAAAAATCGTATGCCTATTGACGGAGTTGAGACATTACGGGATCAATTGTTATTCTACGCGGCATAGAGGAAATCGGAAGTAACGATTATAAATTTCGGAAGGACGCGATTATGATCAAATTATTGAAGCATTTAATGTGAAGGCATACGTAGGTGAAATGTGGAAGGTGATCAACACTGACATTCTTTCTTCTAATACAATAACATATGTTCTTCTTGATTCTTGAATACGTATGAGCTTCTTATGTTGATAAATCATATGAGGCGAAAACGAAAGAAAATTTATTGTATTCCTTCTGAATTGTTTCTTTTCTCAAATTATTAATTCCTGATTGAGACAAACAGTGTTGTGGTATGACGCTTTGTCGAAAGGACGAAGAGTCGGGTGGGACGCCACCTAATTATGTGCTGTATGCCATATAGTATGAAAGACTGGCCATCTTGAGTACGAATATGGTTGTCTCATTCTTCACTCATTTTTCTTCTTCCTTCAATTTCCTGAATCACAAATTCTCCCAGTCGTTTGTGACATTGTTATTCCTTATTCAGTTTTCAATCAAAATCATATTCATAAACTCTCCTCTTGCGTAGAGTCTGTTATTTGACGATTATAAAAGAAATGGAATAGTCCCGTGTGACAGGTAGAATTACGTGTCGAAAGAAGATATGATTGCAAGCCAATAAATGATGGACATTTACGAGCAAGGAAGAATGGATACATCGACAATGCGGTCTTGGTAAAGACATCAAATCTGACAGTTGTTCGTGTTATGAGGATCTCATCAGTACAATATATTATGTTAACGTAATGCACTTCAAATCAGAAAATTTCGACGAGAAATGAATCGTTAGTGAACCGTAACAAATAAATTAATTACAAAATTAGGAAGTAAAGTTGTGTGCGTCACACAAAGCGAACGAGTGTCGGGATGATAATCGAAGATCAAGGGAATTCTGAACAATGACTCATACAGGCGGTTAATACGTGAAGCATCTCTTCATCGTGGGAAGATATTTTTCGTGAAGATTCAAGATAGAAGAAATCTTAAATGCAATCAAATTTCGAACGTGTTCTTCAAGAAATTGTGAAGTTCCCTAACTTGAGTAAATAAGTTATGGTGGATTTAATACAGATAACCAGACCAGTGACGAAAGTTCGATACAGAAACATAAGTGGAGATGAAGCAATGGTGATTCGACTGCGAAATCTTTTACGAAATAACGATCTAACGATTGAGTTTCCACCAGATTGCAACGATAATAATGAAAACCATGCGTGGTTATTAAACGATACACAAATTAGTTAATGAAAGTGAATGCGTGTCGTCAAAAATAGATGATTGATGTGATGAGTTGACGGATGCGGCATAATTCTTAAAGGTAATTGTACACAATTAGTAATGATAAGAAATAAGTTAAAAATACTCGCGAAATGAAATTTTTGAGAAACAAAGAGATAAATTATAAGTTCACTAATAATATTTTGTAATATTGTGAAAGAACTGAGGAAGGTATGGTTATATTAATCTTTGTTGGTGTAAGACCTTAGTCCAATTCAAAAGATATATGCTATCACAGTCAGATCCTGATCAAAATGATATAATCTGAATTATGTTGAATTGATGAATTTGATTGATGGAAATGGGTGGATATGATTGTGGATGATTTGGTTGAGTGATGGTGCCAGCTTGAGTCCGACTGGTAGCCAATGGTGTAGGGGAAGTGCTGCCCAAATTTTCAGAAATTACCCTACGTTCAAGGATGAAGAAGTATATTGTTGTTTTTATCGGTACTCCGAATGATTGCGATCTCGGTTCTCGAGAAAGATTGTCATGATCAAACCGACTTTATATAATTGGTCTTTGATTCCAATTAGCTAGTCAGCACTTGGTTTAATTGATCAGTTAAAAGTGTTAATTGATTAACTTTACCAACTAATGGTTAGTTAAATGGAAGTCGATTCCAATTAGATTAAGTCAAACTTTGATATGATTTTCAGTCCCGAAATCAAAACAATTAGGAATCTGGAGGAAGTAATGACATTAACAGAAATTGGAAGTTTAGTAGAATGAGCGCGATGTTACCACAAGTTAGTGTAAGGTTGTATCTCGATGAATATGACCTTTGTAATAAATAAGAAAAACAGGAAGTTATGGGTACCTACTAGTAGAAAGAACGTTTGCAAGAACTGAAGATCCAAGATAGAGCAAAGAAATGTCACTATCTGTAATAATACTCCACGAAAGATGTCAATGTACATCCATGTCGAATTACGATTTAATGGAAGGTACTGTGAAATACTGGGAAATTCGAAAATCCAAGTATCCGATGTAAGACAGAGACTGACGAAATCCGCATATGAATTCAGGAAAAAGAGATGTTAATCAAATGGGGAAAGCCAAGTAAGTAATCAACAATGATTTAAACGAGACTAGGGAAAATAACTACTGATGAATTTTGATAATTCTGCTAGTAAGAATTTAAATATTGTAAATAAAAGCCATCATTCCAATGTTAACTCCAGAAGTGATCTATCTAATAATGAACAAATTAGTATTATCAAGAAAAAGAAATTCCTTATGTTTAAGAGAGATAATGAATAATGAGAATGAAGAACTAATGAAGAAAAGAAGTGGAATCAAAAGGATGATAAATAAATTTTATAAAATAATCCAAGATATAAGCAAGTTATGAACATCAGATATGCCAGAACTGATAGGAGAATGAAGTAAAACACCGACAATTGAAGATAGGGATTTCATACAAAGAATGCGCGTAAGCAGGGAAGATTAAACAACGGTATTCGTGGAAAACTACTAGAGAAAAACGATACAATGAATCTCATATCGGAATTCTCCATAATTAAAGTGAAGTCCCGAAAATTCTAACGAATGATTTACCAAGGTTACCTCGAAACATACGGTAAAATTTCTCATTGGTTACCGTACGGAGTCGAACTGGCATCAATAGCCCAGTATCATATCGTTCAGTAGAGATGAAATGAGTCAAGGAAATTTCAAGAGTGTGGAATGAAAGAATAATGAAATAAAGAGTGTTTCGCGCTATGCATAAAAGTAGTCATGGGAAAAAGAGAATGGAGGTATGAAGTTACGCATCGACCATCAGAAATTGTAAACCCGAGGTCACCCTAAAGGCTGTGTTTAATGATATGATGTACCCGTCATTTCCGAGGGTTAAATGAACATAATGTACCAAGAGTATTTGGATAGTTTAATTGTATTTATTGATAACATCCTCGCCCATACAAAGACTAAGGAAGATCAAGTTAAATGTTATAGGATATGCATGCGGAAGGTTGAACAGTAGCAATTGCGTTCTAAGCTTCAAATGTATGAATTCTGATTATAATTGATTATGAGCTCCAGTTGTGTGGTTAACTACCAAACATGAAAGGTCCATTTAAGGACAGGTGTCTGGAGTAGGAAAGAAAGAGTGAATACCATTAAAATTTCTGGGAAATGGTTAAAGGAATTGGAAAAGTTGGAGATCGAAGATCAAGTTTTGAATCAGTTTCTGGTTTATACTTACTTTGTTGTTAGATATCAAAGGTGATATTAATATAGATGATTGATGTTGACTTCAATATGGAATGTTGTGAGCATCAAAGTTCATATTGATATCTAATTTGATATGACAACAAAATGAGTATTAATATCAAGAGACTGGGTTTTGAATAAATTTATGATTCATTCCGTTCCAAATTAATATTTCCTTTCAGAGAGTAACATATTCTCGCTTGATGAATATACTTGATAGTGATTGAAAAGAAATTGAAGTATACCACAAAGTAGTGAGTTAAATGTAATTGCCAAGATTTTCCTTTAATTTTTAGTTTTGAAGAGATTTGGAACATTTCGAAGCATCAGACGCCATGAACTCAGTATATCGGGCGCAAATGGATGGAAAATACAATAGATCGAATACGATTGGAAAACGATCATAGGTCAGGCTAATCGAATGGAAAGAGACATGAGAAATAAAGTTGAACATCTAGTAGAAATGAGAGGCATTCATGACCACGAATTATTAGAATTGGAAAGAAAAGAAGGATAGTGTAAATTAAGTAGTCCTTTGAAACAATGAGATAGATAAAACGATTGTGAATGAGTTGGCCTTGTTGTTACAGGAAAAACGAGTTTATAAAATGTTCAAATGTATATGACTAAAAAGAGTAATTTAGCTCCATATGTATAAAATGAAGGTTCAAGCCAGATTGCGTGATAGATTTGATGACGGTAAGAAACCGTTTAGTTGTGATTAGGTTATTGAGAACTGAGAAATTATAAGAGAGATACTTGGAAATCATCATGGTCTGTTCCTTAGCATGATTCCGAGGACAGAATCCTTTTAAGGGGGAAGGATATAACGTCTGAGAAATATTATGTAATTATTTTTATCAATAAATAATTAATATGTGATTTTATGTGAATTTTGGTGAGTTATTTGATAATGGATATTAATATTTGGATGTTTATTTTTAATAAAAATTTAGATATTTTAATCTTTAATTATCCAAAATCAAATATGGAGTGTTTTGGTATTTTTCTGGTAATTTTTGGATTATCATATGATTTTATAAGGATTTATAGAATTAATAATGATTATTTCACGTAATTATAAAATTACTTTTTAGAACCAAAAATCGTCCCACTTCAATCGTTTTTGTGTTTTTACAACCCGAAACTCTTCCAAAAACTCCTTCCTAACCTAATCTGGTAATTCTGAACACTTTTCATGTTTTGACTTTTTCGATCCGGGGTACGGTTTGATCTGTACGAGTCCCGACGTGAAATTTTCGATACGCAAATCATTTTATAGATCGATAAAAATCCGTATTCCCAAAAGGTGAGATATTATTACCTTATTTTCGTATAAAGTATTTTATAAGAGTCTCTGTTTTAATAATTATCCAAATCTGGTATTAAAATTGTATCGTCTTTACAGTTACTTAGTGACTAAGTAACCTATTTTCGGATCCAATATATAAATGTAATTAATAAATGATTAAATAAATAAAATATGTGATGGTTCTGTCAGCTATGTTTTGGTGTATAATTAATTATTTGTGATTTGTTGGACGCGAAGAATAATTTTATAATTAATTACCAAGCTGTATGAATTTAATTCATTTTAAAGTGGTTTTATCGAATATTTATTCTTATAAATGCTAAAATTGTTTCTAAAATTATTTTTGTTGTTTTATAATTTTATTTATTATTTTTAGGAGTTTATAAAAAAATTAGAAATTAATATTTTATTGACTATTTGATTGTAAATGATTTCCTGATCTTAGTTAATTGTAAAATACAGGTCAAATGCGCGTTATAAAAATGATTTAAAAATATTGCACATTTAATATTATTAACTCTTAATTATTTGGGGATTTTTAAAGAAATTATTTTCAAAAATTTTGAATTATTTTACCCATTAAATATTCGGTCCATTCTTAAATTGCGGTACAAACAGGGATAATCACGGGAGTAAAATAAAAATAAAGAAAACAAAAAAAAAAGAAAAAAAAAGGGAAACATGGGGGTTATTCGGGTTTAACCCGTCTCTTTCTCCAGATCAATGTCTCCACCTCTCTTTCTCTCGTCGATTCTCTCCCTCCTCTTCTGATCGAACTCCGGTCTCTCTCTCTCCGTTTTCGTTCCTTTCTTCCCGTTTTCTTTTTCTGGTAAGCCGCCCGCCTTGTTTTTCCGGCCCTTTTTGTTCTCGATTGTTATTCCTATTGGTTGGGTTGTGTATATACATACACGTTTTGTATGTATATGCGCAGTCCGGTTGTGATGCTTTGTATTACTGTTGTTGTTCCTGTTTGATTTCACGGTTGTCGTCGGTTTTTCCGGTGAGGCGGCCGGAGGGTTGAGCAGCGCGTAGGCACGTGTTTGTACTGTGTTGGTTGCTTTGGTTCGACTGTTCTATGGGCATTTTTATTTTTATTAATTTAATTGATTTTCTGCAGTAAATAATTGATTATATTTGTGTAATGAAAATAAAATATTGTGCAGGAAATTAATATGAGTAATCGGTTGAATTCATGTCGAAAACCCGAATTTACCGGGTACCCGCGAATTTTACCGCCGTTGGCGATGAGCCTCGGCGAGCCGACAGTGGACGATGATGATTTTAATCTGAGTCCTAAATTATAAATACATAAAATTAAAATTAGTTTGTGAAATAAATTTTGAAATGAAAATGAATAATAATATTTAATAAAGTGAATTATGTTGGTGGACGGGATTGGTAAATTGGATTGTGGATTGGATTGCATTGTAATGATTGTTGTGTTTTTGATGTCGATTGACTCGACGGGTACACCGATAAACAAAGGAGACGCTGCTCGATTTTTGGGAAAATAATTCTGAAAATACGGAACGTAACCTATAATTATCGGAGACGTCGAATAATCATATATAATTATATTATATGAACTTAGTTGCGGTTGAGACAAGATAATTTATAAACAATCGATTACCCTGTTTGTCAAAATGACGAGTATACGTATTTTTCGAAAATAAACACCAAACTGAGTTTCGAAGATGTAAACCATAATTGCTATGTGTATTTCAGTAATACATATAAATATGAGTTGGGTTATGAAATCGTATGGGTAGAATATGATAGTGGTGTTATGTTAAGTGAGACGATTATCTGAATTAGGGTATTTCAACCCTGTAGGTCTTAGTCGGAAGACCCGAGATGTGACGTTGGACTAGGAATGATCTAGTGATTAATCATCAGACTCAACAAGATTCCAATCGAAGGACATGAAGGATAGGATTATATCGAGAATAGGATAGTGGTTTGACGATAAAGCCAAACGTTCAAGGAAATTCAAAAGTCAACCGATAATAGTGGTTAAAGCTTCTCGAGGCAAGTATTCCTGAACTTTCTTTTAAAATACTGCAATTATTTATTCGTTCCTATTCTAAGTTCAGAATAGTTAACTGTTTTATATTTTGCTGCAATTATTCTGATTATGCATGATCCTTTTATTCTTGTTCCTATAATTCGATTGCTCTCTTGAGCAAATACCCATTCTTTCGGGTTATTTGCGAACCCTGAATTGGGATGTTTTGAATTCAAAATTATTTGACATCAAAATACTCCATGGGTTGGATGATGATGATGTGTAGGATTAAGTTTTACTTAATCCTAAGGACCGTGACATGACCGGTGCCTTGAGATGGGCCGTAGATCCTGGATATCCGACTGGATCTATACAGGTATTATAGATCTGCACTGTATCCTGACTGATCAGCAGGATATAGATGCGAACTAGTGTCCTGTCTAATTTGTTGTTGATCGCCATTAACGACATTCTTTCTCGAAAGTTTTATGATTCCAAAAACCGGACAAAACCCTGATTCTGGAGAAGAAATTGGGAATCGCTTGTCACTTTTGGATTTATAGTTAGAGGCTGGTGACAACCAACGTTTATTCGCTCAACTCACTCAAATAAATAGAATTGTTTAAATTTTTTTAAAGATTTTGTCCGGAAATTTTTCTTTGAAATTAATGCTTGAAACTCAACTTATATACTTGCTGGGCATTTTTGGCTCACTCTTACTTTATAAATTCTTATTTCTTCCAGAAGCAGATAAAGATAAAAGTGAATAGATTTCGTTAGATAGCAGAAGTTAAAGAGATCTCCGCTGCGTGAGGACGAAGCTGTTAGAAAGATATGACAAAGACGTTAGCATAAAGGTATTTAAACTTGTATTGTAATTGTTGTGAGTTGTAGAAGGTTAGATTCTTGTTTCATGCCATAACCTGTAAACGATCCGGATTTAAGGGGTTATTTATTATTACTTTATTTATGTAAAGATTGTTTCGTGACACCAAATCTTGACCCCAGATTTGGGTTGTTACACAAGTCTTCCTGTTTTCTAACTCTTTCTATTTATATCTTCTTTCATTTCAGTCTCGATCTTCTACTATAAATCAGCTTCCTTTCTTATATGAAAGTCTTCCCGCACTTTAGTTCTGATATGACCTTAAGTTCTGATATTAAGTTCTGACTTCCAGTAAGTCCTGATTCCAGTAAGTCCTGATATGACCTGTTTGTTAAGATCTGAAAACTAAACATGAATCATATTAGACATGACATCTCAAATATATCTAACAGTAATTCATTACAAACTGAGCATAATTGTTGTTCAAAAATTATAAGATCAGATCTATCTGGGGTTCCGCACCAATCGTGAACCCAGAGTAGCAAGGTACTCCATTTATCCAATCATCTTCACAATATGCGGTCCAACTGGATCACGATTACCCTGTTTGCATGCATATAAATCTTTGATTGTATCAGACTTCTCTTGACGATCCTGTCTTTTAAAATATGTTTAAGGTGCTCAATTATGACATAAGCATCCATATGCTCATGTTGTTTCTGAAGCTCAGGACTCATAGTCGCTAGCATCATACAGGTGACATCCGTGTCATCATATATAGGCTTCTGATAATAGTCTGTTGAACATGAGTTGCACCTTCAGAAAGAGGTTCAGGGCGAGGAACATCAATGACTTGGAGCTTTCACTCCTTCCTGAGGACTATCCTCAAGTTCCTTTGCCAATCAAGGAAGTCTATTCCTGTCATTTTGTCCTTCTCAAGGATTGATCGCACAAAGAAGTTGTTTGAGTTGTTTGCCATTTGATATCTACAATACTAAAATGCATAAAATGAATTAGTCTATAGATGATCATTAAATTATGTTCAAATGCTTATTCATATATATATTTATGATATATATCTCCCACTATTTTTATCAAATCAATAGCTCTAACTATTAATTCGGAAAGAATATCTTTTGTATCCTTTCTAGTGAGCCAAGATCCAAATTTTACCACATCTTAGTTCAACTTTGGCTTTACTCCTAAAACATGATTCAATAAGGTAGACAACATTTGTCAATTATATCAACTATATAACTCTTGGATAGTTTGGTGGAACAATATTTGTTCATATTTATCTAATAAATCTCGCCAAACTCCATACCTCTAAGTTCACAATCCTGTGGAGAACCCATTCCTTATCGATCCAGGGGTTAACATGTTGGACATATCGGAAGGCATCCAAATAACTTAATATAAACTTTAGGGTTTTGTTAATATTAAAACGATCATGATCCCATCACAAAGAGATTCCCAATTTTTCCTTGAATACAATACTTTAAATCGATATTTATCAATGGTTTGATTTTCAGGTAGTGAGGGAGTCACAACGGTCTCACTTAAAACCCACAACCTTACAAGTTCAATGAACCTGCTTTTGATAAAATCGCTCCATGTCAGGAATAAAGAAAATTCGTATTTTATTCCGTGTTTCATAAACACGAGAATCTCATAATCATTTGTTAAATTATAAAATCTTGAATCGTTATAGATTTTATCTTATTTAGCAGGCATGACATGGTGATGTATCTAATACATACATACATTGCTAATCTAATTAAGCATGCATCAATCTAACTACTCCACACATTCATTCATCACATGACATATCTAAAGTGTAATAAAATAAATGTGGTAGGTTATGGACACATCCTATATGATCTTCATCAAGCTCATGACAAAGATCATGGTCAATCTAAGGTGGTTAAGTAAATAAATATAACTAACTATTATATCATATGTCTTCTTGCTTTATTTGCTTCTTTGTATAGCATCCTTAGATCACCTCCAATGGGCTCCTTCTATCTTTGCTTCAAGTCTTCAAGTCTTCATGCACATTACATAAATGAAAATATAAATTAATATAATGAACTTACAAGGAGAACTCGAGTTACATTTGAGATTTAACATTACAAGAATCAAAACGACATGCAAGTCATATTTAAAAAAACAAAATCACAAACATAAACCATTACTCTAAGGGTCTATAGGCCATGATCATCCATCATGCTCAAATAACACTTACAAACATGTTAAAATACCTAATATGATCATAAAATATCATATCATTTATGATCTCATTATAAAATCCGAATATGACAAAAATTAGAAAATTAAATAATTATCAGAATACACTAAAACACAGTTTTCAGGGCCTAAGCGACCTCAAATGCCCGAAAAGCATCTTCAGTCACAACAAAGCGGGCGAGTTTGAATCGTGTCGCAATTACCTTTTCGAAAAGATATTATGTGCCCCAATCGGAATCCTTGAGAATTCAATTTTCCGACACGTAGTCCAATGCAAAATAGAAAACTAGTTTTCTGAAAACTCCAGAAAACTATTTTCTGATTTTCGAGAAACTGATCTAATCATTCCTGCATCCCTGTATCACGTATTTAATACATACAGATCGTTCACCCATCAACAGATTGTGTCCATACATAATTTGTTTATCAGTTTATATACATATAAATATAAGAACATGCATAATCATATAAATCGCATACATAAAAGCCATGGAAGATTATATACATGCTTAATTCATAAAATTAGTAAACACATATAAGAACTGAAACTTTTCGCAAGTTGCTCTGATACCATTGTTGGATTTCGGGGCATACAAACACAGCGGGAATAAAATTAAAACTTTAAAATTGAATAAAAAACTGAAACCCACCGCAGGACCCATGCGAAAAATAATATTTAATTCATGGATGAGATGTTTACCTTAAAAAATTTTACGATTATAGTTGTCTAATATAGGTCCTTACTTGAAACGATAATTATGTATCCCGCCTGTGCGATCTATGATGTAAGGTATCCGCATGAAGACGGTACGGATGAGGCGTATACTAGCACCGGAAATCAAACTCGCTCCTCTCTCTCTCTCTCTACTAGGGTTTTTTGTTATGAAAACGTAGTAAACTAAATCAACCCTAAAGAGATTATATATGAGAGAGATAAAAATAACTCTAATCTAAATTAGAGTTTTTAAAAATCCAAAATTCCTAGTTCTTATCTAATTAATTCTTACTTAATCATCAAGAACCTGAATTTCAATTTTAATATTTGTAAATTCAAATTTCATTTATTCTATTAATTAAGTTCAACTTAATTAATAATAAATAATTCGTATTTTCTATTTAATCCAAATCCGAATTTAAATTAAATATTTCTCCAAGATTTCTTTATGTGACCCTATCGTATCAGCCCGCACTTCTCAGACTATTAAATCTAAACCAAAACTAAAATACAATACAATTTATTAAAACAAAATTCTATTACAAAGGTTAACTATTATAAAAGCGCAACTAACGGAAGTCCAAAACTAAAGTCCTCGAACTCCAATGTTATCCAAATCGAATCTTACACCGAACCTGAAAATTTTAAGTAATGGGTTATACAACCCAGCAAGAAAATAATCGATCCAACTAGTTGGGCCAAACCACATATAAACATATGACAAAATACGACATTCTACAAGATATACGAAACACACACTTTCGATAACTTTCATATTCATATCTGTATTCGATACATACGATACACATAACACATGAACAACAATAATTCAAAACCCATAATCCATGCCACGGCCACTACAACCTAGTGATAATGGTCCTAAATTTTCAGAAAACTCTCACTAAAATCCGGTGACTACGGTCCTAAGTTCTTATTCGATATTTTCACAACCGTGGCACAAATTAAAGATCCAAAATTATCGTCTAGACCCCACACATATACAATAAACGTATACTATAACACATAATACTTTCAAATATATCATCACTTAGCCCATGTTTTGATAATCAAATATAAAAGGCATAACATACAATTTTGATAACACTAGCAAGATCGATCAAAAACTTACCTCAAAACCTGACCAGATCTAAATTTACTATTTTAAACCCTCTAAATGACATTTTCTCGTAAAACATGAATCATAAAAGTTGTATATAATGAAAAGACCTTTTCGAGAAGTTCAGAATCATCGAGTTCTGACTTACGGTGATTTTTTTACGAAATTTATAAAATTGCTGATTTTTGTGTAAAAGAGCCCTCCGAATTTTGACAATAAAAATGAAGAACATAATATAATTATTTATAATATTATAAAACCTTATTTCTTAACCACTAAGTTATCCGTATTAAAATCTGATCCAAATTTTAATCCAATTAGATTAATTCAAATTTTAAATCCTAATCCTTAGCCAATTTTAATCTCTTTCTTTTTCTATTATTCCTTTCTTATATTATTCTAAAAAATTACGGGATATTACATCTATAGGTTATTATTATGTTGGAAATAATTTAAATATCTCATATTTTTATTATAGAGAATGAGCGGCATCTAGTAATACATCATTGCTACCCAAGTAATAATAATTAAAGCGGTGATCGATTACACCTTTCGTGAATAATGTACAACATAATTTAATCCCTTTAACGATATATTATAGATTAAACTCAAGGCATGTTATGTGTCATCCTCTTCATGGTTTAATTCAAGTTTCCTTGATTAATGAGTAGATTATCATTTCAAATTAACATTTGAGCGCAGCGCCACGCATTTCATAGTCTAGCTCACACAAGAGGCCAATAATATCACTCCAAAATTAGAAGAGTTAAAATACTTTCTAGATCATTCATATTTCTCACATGATTCCTAATATTTCCGAAGTCCATTTTTATCATTACCTGGTCAAAGAGAACTTTTAATGTAATTAAAGTGAATTAATCATCGTATAGAAATATAATAATTTCGAGTCGAATGACCATTACATCATTATCACTGTAAAAATTAATTATGACACAACAGGCATGTAGAATATCATATAGGGTCTATTTATCGCCATGTATATTTACATCTGTCTGTGTTTTCGACTTTAAAATCACTATACCTATGATCAATGAGATGTGATCATCAGTCAACAAAGAGCATGTCCTTTACTCAAACAGTAGTCAAGGAAAAAATGCAAGTAATCTGGAGGATATGTATGTTAATCTGATTCTAGAAGATGAGGAGGAGGAGGAGGATGACGTAATCATTCCAAATGAGGATCTAACAGTAAAAGAACAGTCATTTATGCTAATTGGTTGGTTCTTGACTGAAAGTACAAAACTTTTACTCGCATACCTTGAAAGAAACATCTTGACTAAACACAATCTCCCTATCTTACACAACTTCCTGTGCACAGTGCTACCTTTAATTAAACAAATATCAAAAAACTTAAAGTAAACAAATTAAATACATTATTAGATATATCCAGCTTAACAAATCCGATTTGTAGAGCAATATATTGGATACATACATTTATACTTCAAGTATATTAAACATAAACATTGTCATTTCTTATAATTCCAAGAAAACCTTCAAAGTCTCAGAAAGAATTCAATTAAATTTACAACCATCAACACATAAAAGAAAGTCATCCAATATTATAAGTAAGTCTTCTTGCTGAAGGATTATACTTGTTTCTTTGTTGTCTAATTTAGATTTCAATGCATTGGCCTTAATTATACTTAACAGAAAATTACATTAAAAGTAATCACATCCAAGATGTATTAGGCTTTCATTATGTCAAACAAACTTTTTCCTTTTTAATAACCAATACTACCCTTGCTCTATTTTTCCACATAACAAGTATTCTTCTCCTTTATCGAAAGAATACTTGAAATTGGATCTACTTTTATGTTTAGCAGAATATTTTACATTTTAATGACATATAATAATCACATGGGTAGTTGGCTCAAGAGACTATGTCAACCTATTCACGCCCTTTATCATAATCTGAGAAAAGATATTTAGTAGTGTTGTAATATACATATTACAAATGTACATAAGATGCAATTATATCTAATTACTTACCGACATTAAAATAAAGTGAGGCCTTTGGGTTAGCCAAGGAGCATATGGTTGCTGCAAAAGGAACAAAATTTCCGTCACTTTTTAATACCTTTGTACTTCATCAAACATGTACTACCTCGGGATCTTATCAAGCTTGTCAAGCATTTGAAGTAATTAATTTTATTAACAATGCAAGGTAATTTATGTTTATTACCAAAATTCTTGCGAGAATTGCTTCTGACAACAAGCTCACTGCTGTTAAAGGATCATGACCGTCTCCTCCAATTAAGCATACAATAATAGTTTCTAAACATATCCAGTAAAACACAAGTCTGCTCAAGCATATATAATACAATATATTTTTATATATTTTTTAGATGATATTATTCTCATATTAATTTTTTTTGCACTGATTTGGATAATAATTTAATCGATTTTGATTTTTTATTGTAGGTTACAAGGAATTTTAGACTTGGAAGTATTTGGAGTAAAAAGTCCTATTTTAAAGTGAAAATAGAGGAAAATTCGTATTATTTGGAATACACGGGCTACCAACACTGTTTGGGCTATATCTTGAGTTCCAGAAGTCCATTTCTGGCGATCTTACAGCCCATGTGAAACTCATTTGATTCTCTTTAATTGACAGATGGCCTAGTAAGAAGAATACAACTGGAGCAGCCCAAAAATTACAGAGAACAAACATTTATGATTTTTTATTAAAGAATTCTACTAGGTCTAGAACTCTCACTTATAATTTTATTAGAACAATAAAATACTTGTATTATTAGAAATAATAGCACAAATTTATGATTAGTTTAGACATATTAGAGACACGTAATTTTTTAGAGTGGAACATAGTTGGGGTTTATACACAGAAGTCTTAGAGAGAAGCCATGTATCTCATTCTCGTGACATGATTGATAAATTCAGGTTTTCTTATATAAATTTCTTCTTTTTTCTTATCAGTTTAATTATGTTCACTTCTTTTATTAGTTAATTCACTCGTCTGTTAAATAGTGAGTATTGTTTTATAGGGCATAAAAAGGGAAGTAATGTTTGCACTTTAATATTGGCATAATTCTTAATGTAGTTCGTTTGATTATGGCTAGATCCAACTGATTTTGTTTTAATTATTAATTTGTGTAATCAGGCGATATTATGAATTGATTCTATGCAAAAGGAGTAATAAATGGGGAGAATTTGCTTACTAGAGGCAAACATACGATGAGCAGAACTGAAAGTGAGAGCGAGAGCATCATTGGATTTTTGAGAGAGTTAATGCTCGAGAGAGATTAACATTGCTTTATTTGCCTGATTAATTGAACTACCAAAATTTATTAATGTGTAAGCATGTTTTGAGAGTGTTATTACCCGAGAGAGAATGACGTGCTCTAGTTACGTGACCACTTTAGTGGCTTTAGCTTAGAAGCAAGTTGTTGTGAAAACATTGTTGACCTGATTGCCCTGTGTTTTAATATTTATTATTTTATGTCTTGTTAATTAGTGTTAATTTAGTCATAGTTATTAGTTAGTAAAAATACACAGTCATCTGTCCTTAAACAATTTATAATAATTGGATCGAAATCGATAGAACCTGTATCCTTGTGGATACGACCCATTAGCCATTTTGTACTAGCAATAGACTTTGTGCGCTTGCGATTATATAAAATAAATACATCAATATGTTGTATGCAGGTGGTACAAGATGATTTAGTCATTAAAGACATTATAAAGGATATATTGACATGAAGAGTGATGCTATTAATTAGTGAGGAACACTGCCAGAAATCAAATTTATGTGTATCCTTTTTGGTTATCCACAAAGTAGTTCAGATTAATTGTGATGTAATCTAATCCATTAATGATGTACCAAATGAAAGCAAGAGAAGTTTGAAATACTAGCTTTTGGATTTACCTTCGTAGTCACGGTTTTAACTTAAGTTGCCATTGCTCCCATCATTTTCACATTCTTCATTATCATCATTTTTCTATAACGGACATACACATCACAGGACACTGCAAGTTGGCCGCTATGATAAACAAAGGGCACAAAAATAACATAAGATCCATGTGTTACCTTCTGATTATAAGACACGAGATCATACAATGTAAATCCATCACATGATATAACAAAATTTATATTGTGGGATAGCTTTCGCTAGTTTACCTGTATCAAATAAGTCACAACATCATAAACACGTATTTAAATTCAATCAAGGTTTTCTAACAGTAGTAATTCAAGTGCCGTGATTTTGTCAATATTGTCTCTAAAATAAGGCAAGTGGATGTAATAATGGTAACTAAAGACATTTTAGTTGAGAAATTATTGATGTGTACTTTGTACATGTCATCATAACCAGAAACTCGACTTGCAAAACTCCATTTCATACCAGCATCACCCTGCCTTGTGATCATTATATTAGAGCAAAAAAGTTAAGTGACAGTAAGTTATATTGAGAGACGATATTTTGCTTTGGTTGTTGATTCAAAAGCACAGCTAGAGTTGCAACTAGTTGGTCAAAGACTTTCTTTCTTCCCCATTATTTTCCTGATTGCCATTGTTGTTCTAATTGCCATTGTTATTCTGATTGTCTCCGTCCATCTTTTATATACACACAAAATAATTTCTTAAACACACAAATAATGAACTAACAATAATATGTAAAATGACGAAACACAATTCACAATTACATCAATATTTAATTTATACCGAATAATATAAATATCAAAACAAAATTTAATAAATAAAGTTCACAAAACTAAACACAAATAATATTTAAGTTTTGGTTCAATTCTTCTATCGCTTATCACAAACTATTCTAATAAGCAGCTAATTCGATTATTATACATGTGCTAGTATTCCTTCCACGATTATTTCAGTCCCTTTTATTCTTCTCCCGGTCTCTAAAAATATGCTCTTCACGACCCTCTCTTGTCCAGGATGACTCTAGTTCCTCAATCACATACCATAAACATTGAATGATTATTTCCACCGTGTCAGAGCGGTCCTTTAAAACTTCCATTGTATCATCAATCATTTCTCCAAAGATCTTAATTTTTCCCTCGTAGAGCTTGATCAAATTATTCAAATATTTTATTTCTTTATCCATCGGGTCATTCCCCATAATGCCGTCAACAGATTCATCAGGGTGGGATGGTTGACAGAGTCGTTACTTTCGTAGCCATGCGCCTCGTCAATAGGAAAACGCTTTCTAGGGTCCTCATTTCTATTCTAGACATGTTATTGTTAAACAAAACATTTTCTTTAATCTATAAAATTTCAAAATAAAAACATAATTATATCATACAATGAAAATATGACGGCCACCCTTACAAGTTAAACCTAAAAGGTATTTTACATGTTTCGAACCTAGGCTCTAATGCCAACTGTAACAACCCGACTTTTCAGAATATTATTCCAAATACAAACTTAAATAAAATAAACCATTGATTCTATAATTCAAAATATCGCGAAATGGTCAAAATAACAGTCAAGCTGAAATAATTCAAAAGACATAAAATTTGATACATCAGATACGCGGCTTCACAAGTCCGATAATAAATTATCTAAATAGATAATCAAATTTATTACTTCAAATACAAAAGTCTTTATTCAAAGTCAAATATTATGAAACTAAGTAACATAGATCTTCACATAGTTCTCAGTCCTTATTCTTAATATGCTGCAAAAATTATGAAGCCAAAATATTAAAAGGGGTGGGCTAACAACTCAGCAAGTATAAATTTGACTAATTATTTAACTTAAAAATTAATAGGTAATTTAGTAAAACAATTTTTCTCAAAACAATAATAATTTGTAAAACATTTTCTAAAATAAATCCAACCCAAAGTTTTACATTTTAAAAAATTAAGAGTTTAAACCAGAATAAAGCAGAAAGAATAAAACATTACAAAGCAGTAATTCTTAAAAAGACTTAGTTTCGTGTCATTTGACTTTGAATAAAGACTAGGATTTGCGGAGCTCCATCTCTAACTTTATGGCTTTTGAATTATTTAAGTTTAATCGTTTTTTTAATTAACTATTTCGAGATATTTTGAATTATCAGATAAATAATTTATTTCATTTAAGTTTGTTTTTAGAATAATAGTCTGAAAAGTTGGGTTGTAACAGTTGGCATGAGAGCCTAGGTTTGAAACTTGTAGAATTCATTTTAGGAAAATATGTGAATGCGAGCATCATTTTTTCGTGTTATGACATAATTGCATTTTTTATTTAAAATTTCAGAGTTGGTAGGATATATTTCATTTAACAATAATGTGTCTAGTAATAGCGATGTGGTACCTAGAGAGTATTTTCCTATTGACGAGGCGCGTGGTTACAAAGTGATGTCTCCGTCAACCAGCCCCACCCCTTTGAATTTATTGACGGCACTATAGGGAAGACCCGAGGGATGGAGAAACTAAATTTGAACAATTTGATTGACCTCTGCGATAGAAGGATTAAGATCCTTGGAAAAATGATTGATGATGCGATGGAAGTCTTAAAGGACCGCACCAACACAGTAGAAAGAGACATGGACAAGGTTTGTGGTATGCGATTGAGGAAGTGGTGTCATCCTGGACAAGAGAGGGTCATGAAGAGCATATTTTTGGAGACATGAAGAATGATGTAAAGCACTGAAAGGATCGTGGAAGGAATGTTAACACACGAATAATAATCAAATTAGATACTTATTAGAATAATTTGTAATTAGTGAATGAGGAATACAGACCAAGACTTAGATATTATTTGTGTTTAGCTTTGTGAACCTTATTTGTTGGATTTTGTTTTGAAATTTGGATTATTCGGAATAAATTAAGTATTGATATGATTGTGAATATTTCTTTGTCATTTTAGATATTATTGTTAGTTCATTATTTGTGTGTTTAAGAAATTATTTTAAGTGTTATAGAAAAGATGGACGGAGAGAATCAGAACAACGATAGAAATAAAAACAATAATGGCAATCATGGAAGACTTTGACGAGCTGGCAGAAACTTCAGACGTGCTAGTAAATCAATAACTAAAGCAAAACATGGTCTTTCAATTCAAACGTTTTAATCCGCCAACTTTTGATGGGGTAATAGACCAATCTATAGTCGAGATTTAGATCCAAGAGATGGAAAATGTTAGATATTGAATGCAAAGAAATGTAACACCGGAGGGGGGGGGGGTCAATGTGTTTCTTGGATTTTTCTTGGCTGTTAAAACTATTTGGATTATTGGTGAACAAAGAAGTTTAAATTTGTAGAGATAAAATGCTTCACAGTAGAACACACAAGACATAATATCAAAAACTTACTTAATTGTATTAATTAAGTTTGTCTTGCTACAAATCCATGTTCTTAAAAAATTAAGAACTCATTTTCTATCTTGAGAGAATACAAGATTTTCTAGATCTGTTTGTTACCATTAAACTAAGGACCGTATGTGCTTTATAGACTAGCAATACGGGTTTACAAAACTTACACTAAAATGTACTAAACCAATTTTTAAAGCAACCTTGTCTATTTCCTTTTACAGTGTTAGCAAATCTGGGCGGAATCTTACAGGTCTATGACCATCCTTTGTCCAGTGAATTTTGGCCCTTGATCTTGTATTCTTCAAGCTACTTTTGTAGACTTTCCAATTCAGTGAATGAATTGTTTATTGACTGATAATCTTGAATCTTGAACTTGTCTGTATTCTGAGTTTGAGATAGTATGTTGAGATCTCCTTTTTGTTCTTTAAAGAAGTGACATATCGATAAGTATATTGACTTACTGATATCTCGAGTTCTTGATATATATAAATGACTTATCGAGGTCTCTAGTTCTCTACATGCAGAATGACTTATCGACATCTCCAGTTCTCTATACAAGCTTTTGACTTATCGACATCTTGAGTTCTCTACATGAAGAATTTTGACTTGTCGATATCTCTGAGATCTCTATATGTAGAAATGACTTGTCGATATCTCTGAGAACTCTATATACACATTTTGACTTGTGGATATCTCTAAGATATCTACATGAGGTATTGACTTATCGATATCTCCAGTTCTCTTCATCGTTATTTGACTTTTCGATATCTGAGATCTCTACATACAAAAATGACTTGTCGATATCTCTTGGGACTTCTCTATAAGTCATTTTATAAGTCATTTTAGACTTCTCGACTGACTTCTCGATATAACTTGATCTTTGATTTGTCGATATCTTGACTTAGAGCATTTTTCCTAGAATATCATTATTCAACTCCATGCTGCTACATCTTTTCTCTGAGGTATGATCAAGACTTGATCTTCTTCCATAATTTATTCCTTAGCTTGAAACTGTTCATAGAAAAATCCTCCAGTCTAAATCTACTAAACATTTTTACAGACTCAAAGAATATAATTACATAATATAAATATTGATTATCAAACAACTTAATCTTAGGGATGTCAAAATGACTTAGTCTTGTTATTATACAAGCATTTCTTGCACAAGAATCTCCCCCAATCTGTGAGAAGATTGCTTCTCATGAATTCATGACTGATAACGAGACTAACCTCAAGCTAAAATTAAATATAATAAAATTGACAAATAAACTTTTTATACATTGAAAATTTACATCAGTTCATAAATTACAAATATTAGGTGAATTTCTCATAGCCAGGTTTTTTTTCTAATGAGGTCCTTGATGTTGACTAGCACTTCAAGTGCTTCAATGATTCCAGTCCCTCTTAGAGCTTCCACTAGCTTGAGCCATTCTTTCAATGATTAATTGTTGAGAAGATGAATTCTGAATCTTGAGAATCTGCCAACCTTGATGTTTAGAAAATGTCCATCCTTCGAAACTCTGGTCACCCCCTACCTTTAATTCATTTGATCTCCTTTCAAACAACTCAATTTCTTCAGAATATTTTCTTTCTCTTTCCTCCCTCTCAACCTTTTCCCTTGCAATCCTGATACCGTATCTCTTTCTCTCAACCTTTCAGCCAACACAACCTTCCACATTCTTGTAGTGGAATCCTTAGCCTTCATCAAGCTAATCACCCTCTTCAATTCTATAGTGGAAAATATATCTATTACTTCTTTATTCAACAGAATGATGGAACCATCCGTGTAGTAGATCATGACTTCTCTCAGAGAAACAACCCAAACTCTGACTATCTCCTCAGCTAGTTGTTAGTGATAATCATCATCTTTAATGCTCCTTGAAACTGGTAGAAAGTCGTCCTGATTGAAACAGTTCCAGATGGCACCAGCATTAGTTTGAATTTTCTTTATTTTTCTTCTTACAGTTTTGAAGTAAGTCTTGGTTGGAGGTTTGTATGAAGGTGGATTTGATATTTTCTTTAAAGAGACTTGGCTAGATGTGATAGGTATCTTGAGTATGGAATTTAGAGTTGGCTTGTATAGGTACTTGGGTTTTTTGAGGTTGGATTAACTGAGTGTCTGTTTGGCTAGGTTTGGGGGTTTGAGTTTGGTGAGTTTGTGATTTTTGAGTTTTTTGGACATCTTATTATTTTGTTACCTCTTCAACATCCTTCCTTCTTCTCTTACTATCATCCTTCCCCTTCTTTTCTTCTTTCTCCTTTTTCTTGTCATCACCCTTGTTGCTAGTTGCTTTGGTAGATTGACTTGGATTTGAGCCAGAAGATTTTTTCTCACCTTTCTTCTGCTCATCATCATCCAAGTCATCTTTAGTATTAATTTGAGCTCTAGGTAACATGGTTTCAGCATTCTTCAAGTATCTACAAAAAATCTTGATCATCTCTTTATCTTCAACAGTCTTGATCTTCTTGGTCTTCAAATCAGTTTCCAAAGTCATGATCAATCTCAGGTTTCCCATAACACAGTTCTTAGGGATCATTAAGTGTTTGCACATTTTGGTTGATGGACAGATGTAGATCACTCCCTTGCTAGGCTGAAGGTAAGCTTTTGGAAATGCAGTTACTTGACCTTTCTTGAGTTCATTGAGCAAGATAGTGTCCTCTGAAATCACCCTATTGACTTTGTGATTAGGATGTCGAGCTCAGATGATCTTCTAGATTGGAGATATGAGAGAGACTCCTGCATACACCTGTCCACACCTAGAAATTATGGATCTTCAAATCCAGGAGGTTGTTGCATATAGACTTCTTCTTCCAATTCACCATTAAGGAATGCGCTCTTTACATCCATTTGATACACCTTGAAATTTGAATGTGCAGCAAATGCAAGAAAAAATCTTATTGCTTCAAGTCTTGTAACTAGAGAAAAGGTCTCATCATAATCAATTACTTCTTCTTGTAAGTAGCCTTTGGCAACCAACCTTCCTTTGTTTCTTGTCACAATTCCATTTTCATCCATTTTGTTCTTGTCCACCTATAATAATACTTTTGTTCTTTGGTGTAGTAATCAATTCCCAAACTTTTTTTCTCTCAAATTGATTTATCTCTTCCTACATGGAAGTTATCCAACCAGGAACAAGTAGAGCTTCCTCAATTTTCTTAGGCTTAATTTATGAAAGAAAGCATGCATGCAGGCATTCATTTACAGTTGAACTTCTAGTCCTTACTCCAGTATTTGGATCACCAATTATTGCATCTCTTGTGTGACTCTTATCCCATTTTCTGGTGTGATCTTGTTGACTAAAGTTTCCTGTATTTTCTCCATTATTGGCATGACTTGAAGAACTGTCATCTCTTTCTCCCCTTGAGTTTGTGCCATCAAATTCAGGTGAGCTTCTATTTTGAGACGAAACCTCATTTTTTATGGTTCACTGGTTCATTTATTTCTTCTTTCATTATTTTGATTGTGTTGATCTCAGCTTCATCTTCAGAATCATTATTAATGTTAAAATTTTAAAATTTTAGGGCTTCAGCTTTATTTTCATTAAGGCATTTCAAGCCTGGACACTTGTCATCATCAAAAGTCAAATCGGTGCTTTCCACAATTTTCTTGTGCTCAAGCACATAAACTCTGTAAGCAGTTCTATCCAATGAATATCCCAGAAAAATAACTTCAAAAACTTTAGAGTCAAAATTTCCAACATATTCAGAGTTGTCTTTAAGCACAAAGCATTTGCTTCCAAACACATGCAGATGCTTCACAGTAGGCTTTCTTTTTGAAAAAATTGATTAAAGTGATTTGCCAAGGTTTTTGTTGATTAGATATCTATTTTTAGTGTAGCATGCAGTATTGACCGCTTCTTCCTAAAAACTTGTTGACAAATTGGCATCTTGCAGCATTGTTCTTGCAGCTTCAACTAGAGTTCTATTTTTCCTTTCAACCACACCATTTTTCTGGGGTGTTCTTATAGCTGAGAACTCTTGAACAAGGCCCTTGTCTTAGCAGAATTCACTTAAAGCTGCATTCCTGAATTCTGTGCCATTATCACTCCTCAATATTTTAACACAATTTTGATCCTTAACCTGCTTCTCAACTTTCTTTATATGTTCAATGATGATGTGCGGAGTTTCATCTTTTGAATGCATAAATTCCACCCAAGTGTATCTTGAGTAGTCATCCACCATCACCCGTGCATATTTTTTTCTTGAAATAGACAAGACATTAATAGGTCCAAACAGGTCCATGTGAATAAGCTGCAATGGTGCACTTATTGAATTTACAGTCTTGCTCTTATAACTGGACCTCTTCATTTTACCTTTCTGGAAAGACTCACAAACTTCATCTTGAGAAAATTCCAGATTTGGCATGTCTCTCACTAATTCCTTTTTCACCAAGGTATTAATTGCTTTGTAATTCAGGTGAGAGAGTTTCTCGTGCCACAACTTTCTTTGCTCAATGGATGCCTTGGTATAGAAACAACATATTCCATCCTTGTTTGCTGAATTTAGGTCTGCAACAAACAGGCTTCCTTTCCTTGCTCCTTTCAGAGTAACTTCACCAGTTTTCTTCCTAGTGATTGATCAGTCTTCTTTGTCAAATATCACCTTGAACCCTTTGTTTGTAAATTGCATGACACTTAGAAGATTTACTTCAAGACCAGCAACTAGTGCTACATCTTCAATGACAATATGCCCATAAATTAACTTGCCATATCCCATTGTGAATCCTTTATTGTTGTCTCCAAAAGTCACCAATGGGCCAGCCATCTCCTCAAATTATGATAGCTGAGCTTTATCACCTGTCATATTCATGGAACATCCACTTTCAATGATCCATATGACTTTATTCTTCTTACCCTGCACACAATGAGAATTAAGTGTGTTTAACTACCCAAGCAATGTTGGGTAATTTTTTTCACAAAAGTTATAGAAGTAGACTTTGAGCTTTCAAAAAGAACATCATTCAATGTTTGATTGGCATTATCCTTGTTAGGAATGTATGTGCATTAGTTTGATGATATGTTTAACAAAATACTTAAGTAGAAATTTAGTGTCTGTAGCCTCAACGGATAAGACCACTTTGGCTATCCGTTGATGGTGTAGCTTTACTTAGAAATAAGTCTAGTGTTGTAGCATATTTCAGTCTCTGTATTTAAAATGTAATTCTTGGAAGTTGAGAGAAACTATGAGTCATGTTGACTACTAGATGATATGCAGATAGGAAGGCCAATTGTAAATACTTCATGCCTTGTAATTTTGTATAAGTGAATTGGTATCAACGGATGACTTAAAGACCTTCAACGGATGAGAAGCTAAGCTTCAACGGATGTCTCTAAAGCTTCAACGGATAAAGTCATCAACGGATAACATCCTTCAACGGATGAGTGCATCAACGGATGAAAGCTTCAACGGATAACATCCTTCAACGGATGAGTGCATCAACGGATGAAAGCTTCAACGGATGTTCTGATGATTAGCCGTTGATAAGGGGTAGTTGTACCTACAGACAGAGGCACATGGGTTGATAGAGACAACTGAGATGTGGTAGCCGAATTTCAGGAACAACAGAAAAAGCAGCCGTTCTTCTCTAGTATAAAGATGCAATAGTCAACAAAGTACTGGAGTGAACAGGAAAAGAAGCAAGTGAAGATCTTATTTTATTACTGTATTTTATATTGTTCTTCACTTGTACACTTGGTAATATATAAACCAAGTAGAAGCTAGTAATTAGATGAGAGATTTTCCAGAGCTGTTTAGAAAAATATTGAGAGAAAATTCATCTAGTTTGTACTAGGATGCAGCTGTGATCAACATTGTTTAATCACAGATTTTCTAAAATACCATCTCTGGTGGAACAACAAATCCACCAGAAAAGTTTTTAAGGTCTGTTGTGTTCTTTACATTTGTGCTTGAATATATGTCTGTCTGTACTAGCTTAAAGCAATTCACACACTTGTTCTTCTTGAACACACAACTTTCATAAACTGCTCAAAACTTGAAAAAGTTTTGAGATTTACATTCAACCCCCCTTCTGTAAATCTCATTGTTAGTCCACTAGGAATAACAATTGGTATCAGAGCAGGCTCTTGACATACAAAGAGTTTAAAGATCTTGGAATCTAACAAAGATGAGTAAGAAGGATATTGGAGTAAAGATCCCAGTTCTTGACAAAGACAGTTATCACCATTGGAAGGTGAAAATGCACCTTCATCTACTCTCCCAAGATGAAGGTTATGTAAACTGCATTGAGAATGGTCCTCACATTCCCCATAAAGTAGCAACAGTTGCTACAGCCACAGTTGCTGTTGGTCAATCCATTCCAAAACCTAGAGCAGAATGGACAATGGAAGACACAGAAGAAGTCCACAAGGATAAGAAGGCTATGAACATTTTGTTTAATGGTCTTAACATGGATATGTTTGATAATGTGATAAATTGCACAACTGCCAAAGAGGTTTGGGACACAGTTCAACTACTGTGTGAAGGTACAGAACAAGTGAAAGAAAACAAAATGCAGCTTCTCATTCAACAGTATGAATACTTTCATTTTGAAGAAAATGAATCTTTAAATGAAACATTCAATAGGTTCCAAAAGCTGTTGAATGGACTGAAGCTGTATGGAAGAGTGTACCAGGTGAAGGATTCAAATCTTAAATTTTTAAGATCCTTGCCAAAGGAATGGAAACCCATGACTGTCTCCTTAAGAAACTCTCAAGATTATAAGGACTTCACTCTTGAAAGATTGTATGGAATCTTGAAGACTTATGAACTAGAGCTGGAACAGGATGGGGTATTGGAGAAGGGGAGAAAGAAAGGAAGTTCAGTTGCATTGGTAGCTGAAGATGAGAGGAAATGCAGACAAGAAACTGCGAGATCTACATCAAACTCCAAAGATGGTATAAGAAATCAGGAATCAAGCAAGGGGAAAGAGCAAGTTGCTGAAAATGAAGACAACTCCAGCCAAGATGACTCAGATGGTATTGATGAGCATCTTGCATTTCTGTCCAGAAGATTTGCAAAGATGAAATTCAAGAAAAACACTAGAGCCACTAAACCTCACAAAAACACTGTGGACAAATCCAAGTTCAAGTGTTTCAATTGTGGTATAAGTGGACACTTTGCAGGTGAGTGCAGAAAGCCAACTTCTGAAAAGAAGAAATTTGAACAAGTAGATTACAAAAAGAAATATTTTGATCTACTCAAGCAAAAGGAGAGGGCTTTCATTACTCAAGAAAGGGACTGGGCAGCTAATGGAGATGAAGAGGATGAAGATGTGGAGTATGTCAACCTTGCTCTCATGGCTGATTCTGAAGAAAATGAAGTTAGTTCATCAAGCAATCAGGTAATCACTACTGACTTAACACAGCTTACTAAAGAAGAGTGCAATGATGCTTTTAATGACATGTCTACCGAATTGTATCATTTGCGTGTGTCTCTTAAATCTCTTGCTAAAGAAAATAGTAGGATTAGAGAGAACAATCTGTTTTTAAGTAATAGAAATGCTTTGTTAGAAGATAAGATGATTGACCTAGAGAAAACAAAGTTGCATTGTATATCTGTTGAAAATGAACTAGCTGAATCTGTTAAGAAAGTAGAAATACTTTCCAATCAATTAGAGAAAGAGCAAGAGGTGATTAAAGCCTGGAAGACATCTAGGGATGTAAGTGCTCAAATTGCTAAGGTCCAAGGAATTGAATCATTCTGTGAAACTGCCTGGGATAAAAATAAAAAGAAACTGGAATTAATTGATGGGCTGTCAACGGATGTGGAATCAACGGATGATGAAAGTTATCCGTTGAAGGAAGAAAAGGAGCATCCGTTGAAGGTTCCTCAATCAAAACAGGCAGATGTTTCTAAAAGAGAGAATCTAAAGAAACTCAACAAAAAGTTTGGTTCAACTTCAAAGAACTTTGTCAAAGAAGAAGCAAGCACATCCAAAGATGTCAGTAAGGTGAATGTAGGGCACATGACCTTAGAACAGTTAAATAATAGGCTCAAGATGGTTGAGGATAAAAAGGAATCTAAAAGAAAATCCAACAGAAATGGGAAGGTAGGAGTTAATAAACACAACAATTACACACCTGATAGGTATGCTCCTAGAAAAAGCTGTGTGCATTGTAGTAGTGTTAATCATCTATCTGCTAGTTGTAAATCCATTAAGAAGACTCCCATAAATGTACCCTCTTCTATGCCTAATATGTCTGCATCACCTCTGCATGCTATGCCTGTTATGTCTCAACAAAATCCTTATGCACATTTTGTGAACATGCCATATTTTAACAATCCTTATCTTGCTGCATTTAGTATGCCTCAAATGCCATACAATATGCCCATATGGAATAACATGTTTGCACAATCAATGCCTAATAATTTTACAAATGTGCTAAATGATTCTGTGACTAACCCTACACCTCAACCAACTACATCTAAGACCAAGGTTGACTCAAACTTACCTAAGTCTAAAGATGCAGGAGGAATGAAGTCTAGGAGAAAGGCTAACAAGAATGGACCCAAGGAAACTTGGGTACCAAAATCAAATTGATTGATTTTATGGTGTGCAGGGAAATGGAAGAAATCTATGGTACTTGGACAGTGGTTGTTCAAGACACATGACAGGAGATTTCTCCCTGCTCACAGAGTTCAAGGAGAGAGCTGGCCCTAGCATAACCTTTGGAGATGACAGCAAAGGGTTTACTATGGGATATGGCTTGATTTCAACAAGGAATGTCATCATTAATGAAGTTGCATTAGTTGATGGTCTCAAGCACAATTTACTGAGCATCAGTCAACTATGTGATAGAGGGAATACAGTTTCCTTCAATTCTGAAGCCTGTGTTGTCACTAGTAAGAAAGACAACAAAGTGGTTCTAACTGGAGTTAGAAAAGGAAATGTGTACATAGCTGACTTCAACTCTACAGATGCAGAATCCATTACTTGTCTCTTCAGCAAAGCAAGCACAGTTGAAAGTTGGCTATGGCACAAGAAGCTATCTCACTTGAATTTCAAGACAATGAATGATCTAGTCAAAAAGGACTTAGTTAGAGGAATCCCTCTAGTTGAATTCTCAAGGGATGGTTTGTGTGATGCTTGTCAGAAAGGCAAACAAAGGAAAGCATCATTCAAAAAGAAGCTTAAAACAACAATTGATGAACCATTACAGCTGCTACATATGGATTTGTTTGGACCAGTCAATGTATTGTCTATTGCAAGAAAAAGATATTGCTTAGTGATTGTAGATGATTTCTCAAAGTTCTCATGGGTCTATTTTCTTGGATCAAAGGATGAAGCAAGTGAAATCATTATCAATCACATCAGGCAAGTCAACAATCATCCTGACTTGAAGGTTAGAAATATCAGGAGTGACAATGGAACTGAATTCAAGAATTTGACATTAAGGCTGTTCTGTGAAGAAAATGGAATCATGCATGAGTTCTCAGCTCCAAGAACACCTCAGCAAAATGGGGTTGTTGAAAGAAAGAACAGATCTTTAATTGAAGCTGCCAGAACAATGCTTGAAGAATCAAAGTTACCAACATATTTCTGGGCTGAAGCTGTTAATTGTGCCTGCTTCACTCAGAATATTTCTTTGATCAATCAAGCTAAAGGCATGACTCCTTATCAGTTGTTCAAGAGAAGAAAACCAACTCTAAACTTTCTTCATGTCTTTGGATGTAAATGCTTTATACTGAGGAATCAATCTGACCATAAAGGGAAGTTTGATGCAAAGGCTGATGAAGGGATATTTGTTGGTTACTCAGCTGGAAAATCTTATAGGGTCTACAATCTAAGAACCAACATTGTTATGGAATCTGTGCATGTTGTGTTTGATGATAAAAAGATTGATGGACTAACAGATGAGGGACATAATGAGAGACTCAAATTTGACAACATTGAGATATATTGTGATGATAGTGAAGAGGAGACTGATGGAGATGACACTTCAAAAGGGATTCAAAACATGCCCTTGGATAATGCACAAAATACTGCATCCGTTGATAGAGGCAATGCAGTATCCGTTGAAAGACATAGTGCATCATCCGTTGAAGTACAAAATGAAGCATCCGTTGATCATAGTTCATCAACGGATAATCGATTTACATCATCAGTTGATAGAACTCCAAGTTCCCTGCAAAGGACCAACAACTCAGGGGGAGTTTCAACTAGTCAACACTCTGTCTCACATCATGACAATACTGAGGCCACCTCATCTAGAGCACATCTTCCACCACAAAGGAAATGGACCAAGAATCATCCCTTTGAACTGATCATTGGTGATGCATCATCTAAAGTGCAAACAAGAAAAGCCACTCAAGATGAATGTCTGTATAGTAGTTTTCTGTCTCAGGAGGAACCTAAGAAAGTGGAAGAAGCTCTATTGGATCCAGATTGGATATTAGCTATGCAGGAAGAGCTGAACCAATTTGAGAGAAACCAAGTATGGAAGCTGGTACCCAAACCAAAGAACAAGAGTCCTATTGACATAAAGTGGGTATTCAGAAACAAGATGGATGAAAATGGCATTATCATAAGGAATAAAGCCAGACTGGTTGCTAAAGGCTATTCTCAGCAAGAGGGAATAGATTTTGATGAAACATATGCTCCTGTTGCAAGACTTGAAGCCATCAGAATATTTCTAGCCCATGCAGCCCATGCCAATTTCAAAGTCTATCAAATGGATGTCAAGAGTGCATTTCTAAATGGGAAATTAGAGGAAGAAGTCTATGTAAGTCAACCTCCAGGATTTGAAGATCCAAATTTTCCAGACTATGTGTATTATCTGTTGAAAGCACTCTATGGACTGAAGCAAGCACCTAGAGCCTGGTATGAAACCTTATCAAAATTTCTTTTGGAGAATCACTTCACTAGAGGTACTGTTGATAAAACTCTCTTCTTTAGGGATGTTAATGGCTCTAGTATACTTGTTCAAATTTATGTAGATGACATAATATTTGGCTCTATAGATGATAAACTTTGCAAAAAGTTTGCTAAGCTAATGCAAAGTAATTATGAAATGAGCCTAATGGGAGAACTAACCTATTTTCTTGGTTTACAAGTTAAACAAGTTAGTGATGGAATTTTCATTAGTCAAACTAAATATATTTATGATCTTTTAAAGAAGTTTGACTTAATGGAATGTTCATCTGCAAAAACTCCCATGGCCACTGCCACCAAACTTGAATTAAATAAGACTGAAAGGTCTGTGGATATTACAAGTTATAGAGGCATGGTTGGTTCACTTTTATATTTAACTGCTAGCAGACCAGATATAATGTTTGCTACATGTCTATGTGCTAGATTCCAAGCTGATCCTAGGGAGTCTCACTTAATTGCTATCAAAAGGATTTTCAGATATCTCAAGGGTACACCAAATTTAGGTATTTGGTATCCTAGAGAATCTGGCTTTGATCTAATTGGTTATTCAGATGCAGATTATGCAGGTTGCAAAATAGATAGGAAAAGTACAACAGGCTCCTGCCAATTCCTGGGAAACAAGCTTGTATCATGGTTTAGCAAAAAGCAAAATTCAGTCTCTACTTCTACAGCTAAGGCTGAATACATTGCTGCTGGAAATTGCTGTTCTCAAGTGTTATGGATGAGGAACCAACTCCTTGACTATGGACTTCATGTTGATAGAATTCCTATCTTTTGTGACAACACAAGTGCCATAGCCATAACAGAGAATCCTGTGCAGCACTCAAGGACCAAGCACATTGATATCAAGTACCACTTCATTAGGGAGCATGTCATGAATGGTACAGTGGAACTACATTTTGTTCCAAGTGAACAACAAATTGCTGACATATTTACCAAGCCACTTGATGAATCAACATTCACAAGATTGGTAAGTGAGCTAGGTATGCTTAATTACTCTTAAAATTCATGTCTTTATTGCAATTTGAATTGAAGCCTGAAATATATTAGTTGCTAAGAACAAATTTGACTTTTAACATAGTTTATTCCATCAACGGATGTTCCCTATCCGTTGAAAGTCAAAATTGCTCTATCAACGGATAATCATTATCCGTTGAAAGACAAATACATTTCTGGAATTTTTATCCGTCAACGGATAAAACTGAAGTACCTTTCAACGGATGACAATTTGCCTTATCCGTTGAAATGTCACATCAATCAATTCAGGTGTTTAACAGCCGTTGATTCTATTCTCTTAACCGTTGATACTCATACATACATCTGTATGTATTGGTTTTAAAGGTAGTTTTTAGAATACTTACAGTTTATTCTTAAAACGGCTGAAATTCACTAACGCATATTTATTGATAAATCTTTTTTTTATATTTTTGTTTATTAATTTGAGAAAGCATATAAGTCCTTCTGATTGTTCATTTTTACTTTACGCTTTCTTAAAATTTCAAGCATTTACCATTTTCTCTCTGCAAAAACTTCAAGTTATTCTCTGCAATTTCTACTCACAACAATGGCACCAGTCGTGAAGATTATGTCTCAATCTGGGTTCATCTATGAAAAGAACAATTTCATAGCTTTGGTAGAAAAGAATGAAGCCCACTCAGACTATCACAAAATGATGGACTTCATCAAAAACTGTAAACTTAGCTATGCAATGCTGGAAGCCCCAACAATTTTCTGTGAAGTAGTTGAGGAGATTTGGACAACTGCTGAGTTCAACTCCATGGATATGACTATCTCCTTCACTCTCAAAGGTAAAACTCACTGTATTAACTGTGATGATTTACAAGCATGTTTTAAATTGCCTGAGAACAATGCCATGACACCACACACTGATAGTGATGTATCCAGCATGTTAGATTCCATAGGTTATTCTCTTAACTCTGCTAATTTAGGGAGTATTAGAAGAAAAGGCCTTAGGAAAGAATGGAGTTTCCTTGGAGATGCCTTTATAAAGGTTTTCTCTGGGAAAATTAGTAATTTTGATGCCATAACTTCATCTCTGGTTAATATGCTCTATATGCTTGTTTCTGATAGGTATTTTAACTTTAGCAACTATGTGATGCTAGAATTAGGTACTAGATTAGGTAACAAAGCTAATAGACCTAATAACATCTATTATGCTAGATTCTTTATGTTATTGGCTAACCATGTTGCTGAAGGTTTAGTCATAATCAATGAGAATAATAAACTCAAGTGCTGGGCACAAGAGAAAAGAGTTCTTGCAGACTTGATGAGAATGGATCTTAACAGCAGTGTGTCATTGGTATATTTACCAATCATGAATGCACCTCAGGTAGGTGAGGTAATTGCTTCTACAACTCCTACTTCTTCCATCCCCTCTATTTCTTTATCTTCTAGTGTGGCCATGAAATCTGTGATGCCCCAACAGATTTCTACCAAGGTCACCAAAACTAAACTTTCAAAATCAAAGACAAAGAAATCCACCTCTGTTGTTTCTCAAAAGACAACAGTTGTAACACCAACTATTAACCCTGAGGTGAGTGAACAGGGTGTGAGTGGTGAGGGGAGGGGTGAACATCAAAGAAACCCCCAGGATAAGGAAGGAAAGTTGAGTGCTTCCCAAGCTAGCCAAGCCACAGTTTCTCAAAAAGCTGTGGTGGTTGAAAAGGTATCTAGCACATCCCTAGTAGCATCCTCCCAAAAGGATGTTACTATTGAAAATAGTTCCAAACCAGGAACACAGAACAAACGAGGGAGGGACACTAAAGCCAAACACTCACCAACAAAAGCCTTTATTAGAAGAAAGAAGGCTAGAACCCAATCTTCTACACAGGGTGCACACACTGCACAGATACTGTTAGGAATATATGTGCATTAGTTTGATGATATGTTTAACAAAACACTTAAGTAGAAATTTAGTGTCTGTAGCCTCAACGGATAAGACCACTTTGGCTATCCGTTGATGGTGTAGCTTTACTTAGAAATAAGTCTAGTATTGTAGCATATTTCAGTCTCTGTATTTAAAATGTAATTCTTAGAAGTTGAGAGAAACTATAAGTCATGTTGACTACTAGATGATATGCAGATAGGAAGGCCAATTGTAAATATTTCATGCCTTGTAATTTTGTATAAATGAAGTGGTATCAACGGATGACTTAAAGACCTTCAACGGATGAGAAGCTAAGCTTCAACGGATGTCTCTAAAGCTTCAACGGATAACATCCTTCAACGGATGAGAGCATCAACGGATGAAAGCTTCAACGGATAACATCCTTCAACGGATGAAGTCATCAACGGATGAAAGCTTCAACGGATGTTCTGCTAATTAGCCGTTGATAAGTGGTAGTTGTACCTACAAACAGAGGCACATGGGTTGACAGAGAAAACTGAGATGTGGTAGCCGAATTTCAGGATCAACAGAAAAAGCAGCCGTTCTTCTTTAGTACAAAGATGCAATAGTCAACAAAGTACTTGAGTGAACAGGAAAAGAAGCAAGTGAAGAACTTATTTTACTATTGTAATTTTATATTGTTTTTCACTTGTACACTTGGTAATATATAAACCAAGAAGAAGCTAGTAATTAGACAGAGATTTTCCAGAGCTGTTAAGAAATATCTTGAGAGAAAATTCATCTAGTTTGTACTAGGATGCAGCTGTGATCAACATTGTTGAACACAGATTTTCTAATATACCATCTCTGGTGGAACAACAAATCCACCAGAAAAGTTTTTAAAGTTTGTTGTGTTCTTTACATTTTGTGTTTGAATATATATCTGTCTGCATTAGCTCAAAGCAATTCATACACTTGTTCATCTAGAACACACTGCTTTAATAAACTTCTCAAAACCTGAAAAAGTTTTGAGATTTACATTCAACCCCCCTTCTGTAAATCTCATTGTTAGTCCTCTAGGAATAACAATTGGTATCAGAGCAGGCTCTTGACATACAAAGAGTTTAAAGATCTTGGAATCTAACAAAGATGAGTAAGAAGGATATTGGAGTAAAGATCCCAGTTCTTGACAAAGACAGTTATCACCACTGGAAGGTGAAAATGCACCTTCATCTACTCTCCCAAGATGAAGGTTATGTAAACTGCATTGAGAATGGTCCTCACATTCCCCACAAAGTAGCCACAGTTGCTACGGCCACAATTGCTGTTGGTCAATCCATTCCAAAACCTAGAGCAGAATGGACAATGGAAGACACAGAAGAAGTCCACAAGGATAAGAAGGCTATGAACATTTTGTTTAATGGTCTTGACAAGGATATGTTTGATAATGTGATAAATTGTTCAACTGCCAAAGAGGTTTGGGACACAGTTCAGTTGCTGTGTGAAGGTACAGAACAAGTAAAAGAGAACAAAATGCAGCTTCTCATTCAACAGTATGAGTACTTTCATTTTGAAGAGAATGAATCTTTAAATGACACATTTAATAGATTCCAAAAGCTGTTGAATGGACTGAAGCTGTATGGTAGAGTGTACCAGGTGAAGGATTCAAATCTTAAATTTTTGAGATCCTTACCAAAGGAATGGAAACCCATGACTGTTTCCTTAAGAAACTCTCAGGATTATAAGGACTTTACTCTTGAAAGATTATATGGAATCTTGAAGACTTATGAACTAGAGTTGGAACAGGATGAGGTATTGGAGAGGGGGAGAAAGAAAGGAGGTTCAGTTGCATTGGTAGCTGAAAATGAGAAAGAATGCAGAAAAGAAACTGTGAGATCTACATCAAGCTCCAAAGATGGTGTAAGAAATCCAGAATCAGACAAGGGTAAAGAGCAAGTTGCTGAAAATGAAGACAACTCCAGTCAAGATGACTCTGATGGTATTGATGAGCATCTTGCATTTCTGTCCAGGAGATTTGCAAAGATGAAGTTCAGGAAAAACACTAGAGCCACTAAACCCTATAAGAACATGGTGGACAAATCCAAGTTCAAGTGTTTTAATTGTGGTATAAGTGGACACTTTGCAAGTGAGTGCAGAAAGCCAACCTCTGAAAAGAAGAAATTTGAACAAGTAGATTACAAAAAGAAATATTTTGATCTACTCAAACAGAAGGAAAGGGCTTTCATTACTCAAGAAAAGGACTGGGCAGCTGATGGAGATGAAGAGGATGAAGATGTGGATTATGTCAACCTTGCTCTCATGGCTGATTCTGAAGAAAACGAAGTTAGTTCATCAAGCAATCAGGTAATCACTACTGATTTAACACAGCTTACTAAAGAAGAGTGCAATGATGCTTTCAATGACATGTCTACTGAATTGTATCATTTGCGTGTGTCTCTTAAATCTCTTGCTAAAGAAAATAGTAGGATCAAAGAGAACAATCTGTTTTTAAGTAATAGAAATACTGTGTTAGAAAATAAGTTGATTGACCTAGAGAAAACCAAATTGCATTGTATATCTGTTGAAAATGAACTAGCTGAATCTGTTAAGAAAGTAGAAATACTTTCCAATCAATTAGAGAAAGAGCAAGAGGTGATTAAAGCCTGGAAAACATCTAGGGATGTAAGTGCTCAAATTGCCAAAGTCCAAGGAATTGAATCATTCTGTGAAACTGCCTGGGATAAAAATAAAAAGAAACTGGAATTAATTGATGGACTGTCAACGGATGTGGAATCAACGGATGATGAAAGTTATCCGTTGAAGGAAGAAAAGGAACATCCGTTGAAGGTTCCTCAATTAAAACAGGCAGATGTTTCTAAAAGAGAAAATCTAAAGAAACTCAACAAAAAGTTTGGTTCAACTTCAAAGAACTTTGTCAAAGAAGGAGCAAGCACATCCAAAGATGTCAGAAAGGTGAATGTAGGGCACATGACCTTAGAACAGTTAAACAATAGGCTCAAGATGGTTGAGGATAAAAAGGAATCCAAAAGGAAATCCAACAGAAATGGGAAGGTAGGAGTTAACAAACATAACAATTACACACCTGACAAGTATGCTCCTAGAAAAAGCTGTGTGCATTGTAGTAGTGTTAATCATCTATCTGCTAATTGTAAATCTATTAAGAAATCTCCCATAACTGTACCCTCTTCCATGCCTAACATGTCTGTATCACCTCTACATGCTATGCCTGTTATGTCTCAACAAAATCCTTATGCACATTTTGCAAACATGCCATATTTTAACAATCCTTATCTTGCTGCATTCAGTATGCCTCAAATGCCATACAATATGCCAATGTGGAATAACATGTATGCACAATCCATGCCTAATAATTCTATAAATGTGCTGGATAATGTTGTGACTAACCCTACACCTCAACCAACCACATCTAAGACCAAGGTTGACTCAAACTCACCTAAGTCTAAAGATGCAGGAGGAATGAAGTCTAGGAGAAAGGCTAACAAGAATGGACCCAAGGAAACTTGGGTACCAAAATCAAATTGATTGATTTTGTGGTGTGCAGGAAAATAGAAGAAATCTATGGTACTTGGACAGTGGCTGTTCAAGACACATGACTGGAGATTTCTCCCTGCTCACAGAGTTTAAAGAGAGAGCTGGCCCCAGCATAACCTTTGGAGATGACAGCAAAGGGTTTACTATGGGATATGGCTTGATTTCAACAAGGAATGTCATCATTGAAGAAGTTGCATTAGTTGATGGTCTCAAGCACAACTTACTGAGTATCAGTCAACTATGTGATAGAGGGAATACAGTTTCCTTCAATTCTGAAGCCTGTGTTGTCACTAGTAAGGAAGACAACAAAGTGGTTCTAACTGGAGTTAGAAAAGGAAATGTGTACTTAGCTGACTTCAACTCTACAGATGCAGAATCTATTACTTGTCTCTTCAGCAAAGCAAGTTCAGTTGAGAGTTGGCTATGGCACAAGAAGCTATCCCATTTGAATTTCAAAACAATGAATGATCTAGTCAAAAAGGACTTAGTAAGAGGAATTCCTCTTGTTGAATTCTCAAGGGATGGTCTGTGTGATGCTTGTCAGAAAGGCAAACAAAGGAAAGCATCATTTCAGAAGAAGCTTGAAACAACAATTGATGAACCATTACAGCTGCTACATATGGATTTGTTTGGACCAGTCAATGTATTGTCAATAGCAAGAAAAAGATATTGCTTAGTGATTGTAGATGATTTCTCAAAGTTCTCATGGGTCTGTTTTCTTGGATCAAAGGATGAAGCAAGTGAAATCATTATCAATCACATCAGGCAAGTCAATAATCATCCTGACTTGAAGGTAAGAAACATCAGGAGTGACAATGGAACTGAGTTCAAGAATTTGACATTAAGGCTGTTCTGTGAAGAAAATGGAATCATGCATGAGTTCTCAGCTCCAAGAACACCTCAGCAAAATGGGGTAGTTGAAAGAAAGAACAGATCTTTAATTGAAGGCTGCCAGAACAATGCTTGAAGAATCAAAGTTACCAACATATTTCTGGGCTGAAGCTGTTAATTGTGCCTGCTTCACTCAGAATATTTCTTTGATCAATCAAGCTAAAGGCATGACTCCTTATCAGTTGTTCAAGAGAAGAAAACCAACTCTAAACTTTCTTCATGTCTTTGGATGTAAATGCTTTATACTGAGGAATCAATCTGACCATAAAGGGAAGTTTGATGCAAAGGCTGATGAAGGAATATTTGTTGGTTATTCAGCTGGAAAATCTTATAGGGTCTACAATCTAAGAACCAACATTGTTATGGAATCTGTGCATGTTGTGTTTGATGATAAAAAGATTGATGGACTAACAGATGAGGGACATAATGAGAGACTCAAATTTGACAACATTGAGATATATTGTGATGATAGTGAAGAGGAGACTGATGGAGATGACACTTCAAAAGGGATTCAAAACATGCCCCTGGATAATGCACAAAATACTGCATCCATTGATAGAAGCAATGCAGTATCCGTTGAAAGACATAGTGCATCATCCGTTGAAGTACAAAATGAAGCATCCGTTGATCATAGTTCATCAACGGATAATCGATTTACATCATCAGTTGATAGAACTCCAAGTTCCCTGCAAAGGACCAACAACTCAGGGGGAGTTTCAACTAGTCAACACTCTGTCTCACATCATGACAATACTGAGGCCACCTCATCTAGAGCACATCTTCCACCACAAAGGAAATGGACCAAGAATCATCCCTTTGAACTGATCATTGGTGATGCATCATCTAAAGTGCAAACAAGAAGAGCTACTCAAGATGAATGTCTGTATAGTAGTTTTCTATCTCAGGAGGAACCTAAGAAAGTGGAAGAAGCTCTATTGGATCCAGATTGGATATTAGCTATGCAGGAAGAGCTAAACCAATTTGAGAGAAACCAAGTTTGGAAGCTGGTACCCAAACCAAAGAACAAGAGTCCTATTGACACAAAGTGGGTATTCAGAAACAAGATGGATGAAAATGGCATTATCATAAAGAATAAAGCCAGACTGGTTGCTAAAGGCTATTCTCAGCAAGAGGGAATAGATTTTGATGAAACATATGCTCCTGTTGCAAGACTTGAAGCCATCAGAATATTTCTAGCCCATGCAGCCCATGCCAATTTCAAAGTCTATCAAATGGATGTCAAGAGTGCATTTCTAAATGGGAAATTAGAGGAAGAAGTCTATGTAAGTCAACCTCCAGGATTTGAAGATCCAAATTTTCCAGACTATGTGTATTATCTGTTGAAAGCACTCTATGGACTGAAGCAAGCACCTAGAGCCTGGTATGAAACCTTATCAAAATTTCTTTTGGAGAATCACTTCACTAGAGGTACTGTTGATAAAACTCTCTTCTTTAGGGATGTTAATGGCTCTAGTATACTTGTTCAAATTTATGTAGATGACATAATATTTGGCTCTATAGATGATAAACTTTGCAAAAAGTTTGCTAAGCTAATGCAAAGTAAATATGAAATGAGCCTAATGGGAGAACTAACCTATTTTCTTGGTTTACAAGTTAAACAAGTTAGTGATGGAATTTTCATTAGTCAAACTAAATATATTTATGATCTTTTAAAGAAGTTTGACTTAATGGAATGCTCATCTGCAAAAACTCCCATGGCCACTGCCACCAAACTTGAATTAAATAAGACTGAAAGGTCTGTGGACATTACAAGTTATAGAGGCATGGTTGGTTCACTTTTATATTTAACTGCTAGCAGACCAGATATAATGTTTGCTACATGTCTGTGTGCTAGATTTCAAGCTGATCCTAGGGAGTCTCACTTAATTGCTATCAAGAGAATTTTCAGATATCTCAAGGGTACACCAAATTTAGGAATTTGGTATCCTAGAGAATCTGGCTTTGATCTAATTGGTTATTCAGATGCAGACTATGCAGGTTGCAAAATAGACAGGAAAAGTACAACAGGCTCCTGCCAATTCCTGGGAAACAAGCTTGTATCATGGTTTAGCAAAAAGCAAAATTCAGTCTCTACTTCTACAGCTGAGGCTGAATACATTGCTGCTGGAAGTTGCTGTTCTCAAATGTTATGGATGAGGAATCAACTCCTTGATTATGGACTTCATGTTGATAGAATACCTATCTTTTGTGACAACACAAGTGCCATAGCCATAACAGAGAATCCTGTGCAGCACTCAAGGACCAAGCACATTGATATTAAGTACCACTTCATCAGGGAGCATGTCATGAATGGTACAGTGGAACTACATTTTGTTCCAAGTGAACAACAAATTGCTGACATATTTACCAAGCCACTTGATGAATCAACATTCACAAGATTGGTAAGTGAGCTAGGTATGCTTAATTACTCTTAAAATTCATGTCTTCTTTGCAATTTGATGAGAAGCCTGAAATATATTAGTTGCTAGAACAAATTTGACTTTTAACAAAGTTTATTCCATCAACGGATGTTCCCTATCCGTTGAAAGTCAAAATTGCTCTATCAACGGATATTCATTATCCGTTGAAAGACAAGTATATCTCTGGAACTTTTATCCGTCAACGGATAAAGCTGAAGTACCTTTCAACGGATGACAATTTACATTATCCGTTGAAATGTCACATCAGACGTTTGAGGTGTTTCACAGCCGTTGATTCTATTTTCTTAACCGTTGATACCATACATACATCTGTATGTATTGGTTTTAAAGGTAGTTATTAGAATACTTACAGTTTATTCTTAAACGGCTGAAATTCACTAACACCTATTTATTGATTAATCCTTTATTTATTTCTTTTTCTTTGAAAGCATATAAGCCCTTCTGATTGTTCATTATTACTTTACGCTTTCTTAGAATTTCAAGCATTTACCATTTTCTCTCTGCAAAACCTTCAAGTTATTCTCTGCAATTTCTACTCACAACAATGGCACCAGTCGTGAAGATTATGTCTCAATCTGGGTTCATCTACGAGAAGAACAATTTCATAGCTCTGGTAGAAAAGAATGAAGCCCACTCAGATTATCACAAAATGATGGACTTCATCAAAAACTGTAAACTTAGCTATGCAATGCTGGAAGCCCCAACGATTTTCTGTGAAGTAGTTGAGGAGATTTGGACAACTGCTGAGTTCAACTCCATGGATATGACTATCTCCTTCACTCTCAAAGGTAAAAATCACTGTATTAACTGTGATGACTTACAAGCATGTTTTAAATTACCTGAGAACAATGCCATGACACCACACACTGATAGTGATGTATCCAGCATGTTAGATTCCATAGGTTACTCTCTTAACTCTGCTAATTTAGGGGGTATTAGACGAAAAGGCCTTAGGAAAGAATGGAGTTTTCTTGGGGATGCCTTCATAAAGGTTTTCTCTGGGAAAATTAGTAATTTTGATGCCATAACTTCATCTCTTGTTAATATGTTCTATATGCTTGTTTCTGATAGGTACTTTAACTTTAGCAACTATGTGATGCTAGAATTAGGTACTAGATTAGGTAACAAAGCTAATAGACCTAATAACATCTATTATGCTAGATTCTTTATGTTATTGGCTAACCATGTTGCTGAAGGTTTAGTCATAATCAATGAGAATAATAAACTCAAGTGCTGGGCACAAGAGAAAAGAGTTCTTGCAGACTTGAAGAGAATGGATCTTAACAGCAGTGTGCAATTGGTATATTTACCAATCATGAATGCACCCCAGGTAGGTGAGGTAATTGCTTCTACAACTCCTACTTCTTCCAACCCCTCTATTTCTTTATCTTCTAGTGTGGCCATGAAATCTGTGTCAATGCCCCAACAGATTTCTACCAAGGTCACCAAATCTAAACTTTCAAAATCCAAGACAAAGAAAACCACCTCTGTTGTTTCTCAAAAGACAACAGTTGTAACAACAACCATTAACCCTGAGGGAAGTGAACAGGGTGTGAGTGGTGAGGGGAGGGGTGAACATCAAAGAAACCCCCAGGATAAGGAAGGAGAGTTGAGTGCTTCCCAAGCTAGCCAAGCCCCAGTTTCTCAAAAAGCTGTGGTGGTTGAAAAGGTTTCTAGCACATCCCTAGTAGCATCCTCCCAAAAGGATGTTACTATTGAAAAGAGTTCCCAACCAGGAACACAGAACAAAAGAGGGAGGGACACTAAAGCCAAACACTCACCTACAAAAGCTTTTATTAGAAGAAAGAAGGCTAGAACCCAATCTTCTACACAGGGTGCACACACTGCACAGATACATCCATCTGTCTCTGTGCCTTCTCAAACTCAGTTTGATGTGACTCCAATAAATGTGGAGTCACAGCCCCATTCTCTCACAATAATCACACATCAATCACCAAACACTTCATCACCATCTCTGGATGTGGATATGTTATTCCCATCAATTCCTGATTCTCCCTCTTTACAACTCAGGGAGGAGCCCCACTCAAATACAGGTGATCATCATCTTTTAGATGATTTGTTGGATCACCCGCAAATTCTTTCAGATATAATTGAAGGATCTGTATCAACACATATCAAATCAATCTATACAGATTCAACAGTTATATCACTTTCAATTTCATCTTCTTTTCCTTCTTCAACGGATATCACTCATCCGTTGACAAGTGGTTGCTCTTCAACGGATAAGCTTAACAGCAGTTATCCGTTGATAACAACAGTTTCAACTTCAACGGATATTCCACATCCGTTGATAGTCTCTACACAAATAACTGAAATGATTCCAAGTGTAGAAGACATGAATACTGTGCAATCACTTTTAGGATTGAGGGCAGGGAGTGAAAATTTGAGTGAGAGGCTGGGTTGCTCCCAGGCAAAAGGAGAGATTGAGAGCACAAAAATGCATGCTATTTCTTCCAGCATGGCAAAAGTCAGTGAGTGGAGTACCACCTTAGAAGGTGAAGGTGAGGGAGTGAGATGTGTGAGCCAGGGGGAGCCCCTGATGCAAGAACATAGAGAAAAAGAGAGAAAAGCAGGTACAGTTGATACAAGGGTGGAACCAGCCATTGCTCATGAGTCAATGATTGTGGATGATGCTGAAAAGGAAAGACAATTTCAGCAACATTACAAAGCTGTAATTGATAACATTTCCTTGGATGCTGACACTTTTACTCATCCTGTGACAGCCTATCAAATGTTGGCTGCTCAGGGCAATGAGGAGGCAGAAGAGGACACTACATCTAGTGCACTCAACAGAATCTCTTCAAAGGGATAAAGCTGCTATTAACAGGATGCCTTCTACAGCTGGTGAGCCATCTGAGGAATTTGGAGTAAATTCTGATGATGATGACTCTATTTCTTCTGATGGAAGCATGAACATAGGGGGAGATGAAGACCCTAGTTCCATTCCTAATCTACCTGAATGGGCCCTGACTAAGGAGCATAGAACAGGTGAATTCAATGTCCACTTGGTCAAACAAATCATCACTATTCAACAGGCCATTCAGAACACTTCAAATGCAAATATCAAGGCTATCCTCCAAGCTCACCTGGACTCACTGCATCTCATGAAGTTGCAGAAAGTAAAGCAAAATATGAGTCTAGATGATCTCAGGAAAGATATTGCTGACTTGAAATCCTTCACTTCAGAAAAATTGGATTCAGTCATGCCCTATGGTACTTTGCAGGACTTGGTTTCGAGATTGAAAAAGGAATCAGTTACTGAACAAAGGCTGGCCAAGTTGGAAGACAGAGTTCAAGGAATTGAAGACTCTGTGGCCACCCTTCTTCTCAACCAACAATCTCAAACCAATCTCCTAATGCAGCTGGCAAAAGCACAAGGCTTGACCCCTCTCCTTGATGATAACAAAAAGGGGGAGAGTAAAAGGGAAGGGGAAGGAGAGCCCTCTACAAAAGTTAACATATCTAAAGTGCTAGTTCCTGCCATCACTACTTCTCCAATCATTCAAATCAAGGGCAAGCCTGATGGAATTGATTTGATTCAGCTAGCAGCAGCTGAAATTCAAGTGAAAGAACAAAGGAGGAGAATTGATGAAAGGTTGCAACTGTTGTTTGGTTCTACACAAGACAAATCAACATCTGTGAAATACAGCACAAAAATTGAACCAATCAACATGGAGCTCATGCCAGTAGGGAGTCATAAGGATGGAGAAGCTTCTTCCAAAGAACTACAAGCTATAATTCTCAAGCCCAATGAAAGATCCAATAAGGACTCAACAAAGAATCCTTTAAAAGAAGTGGACTTTCCTCCTCCAAAAGCTGATGAGAACAAGATTTTAGGCAGGAGTATTGCTTATCTCAAAAAGACCATGGATGAGGCTGTAAGGAGAAATAGAGCTATTATCATTAGAGAGGGAAAGAGCATATGTGTGATGCAAGGACATCCCAAATTCTCAATAGCCAAGAAGGAAGAAGACAAGCAATTAAAGGCTGACAAAAGAGCACAAGCAAAGCTTGAACAACAGCTAAAGTCAAGTCTAGTTGAAAAAGAAGAAGGGATTGAAGTCAGGGGTGAAGACAAGACTACAAACCTAGATGAGGTTTTAGGGAGTATATTTGGTGAGAGTGTGGAAGAAAGAGAGGAATGGCAGAAGGGAAACAGAAGAAAAGCCAAGGCACACAGAAGGAGTGAAGATAACCCTGAAGATACCAAATCTATATCTAAACCACTACCTTCCATACCTGAACCTTTTGTTGCTGATCCCTCTATAAATATCCATGGTGAACCAATCATTCCAAAAGAGGAACCTATTGATTGGGACAACATCACATTGCCTACCTTTTTAACCACTCTACCACTACCAAAGAAACAGAAAAGAAAATCTAAATCTACACCTCCCCTAACCTCTAAGAAATTCACTCAAAAACAAAAACCTAACCCTAAGCCACCCATTTCTAAAGATGATTATGTTCACATCTGTGACATAAAAGAAGCTTCAGACATTAATCTCTATCTGGATGAGCTGGAGGAAGTAAGGGGAATAGCTGCCTACAGACAGCTACCAGAGAGATTGGTGTTCAGATATAAGGGAGCTGGGGAAAGAACATGGCCTCTCTACAGGATTCTAAATGAAGGCTACTCTACCTTGATCAGAGTCTTTTCAGCCATCAAAAAGGATTCTGGCTTTACCAGAACAGCCAAGACTGAAATTCTCAACAAGATTGCCAACATAAGGAAGACTTGGAGGGAACCAAATGCTTTGCCCAGAACCTTACTCATACAAGAAAGGGGAACTAAAATTCACAAATCACCTCATTGGTTGATGGAATTTAGAGATGACAAAGGAGTCAGAAGATTTTTCAGACTTGAAGACCAACTCAAGATTGCCAGCAATGAAACTCTCAAGGAAATGCAATCTAAGTTGGATATCAGTGATGAAGATGAAGCTGAATTCTTCAGACAACTCCAACTCCAAATTGAGGAAAATGACAAAGGGCTAGGAAAGAAAACCAGGGAACAAAGAAGAAAATGATGATTTGCTCAGGCTAGAGGAGCACCCTTGGAAATACTGTAAATCTTCAATTACCTCCTAGTACATACACTTTTGCAGCACTTTTATATTTCTACTTAGTTTCAATTCAAATATTTGTTAAGTGTTTTGTTATCATCAAGTTAACCCTGAATTTATGCCTACAATTCTTATAGACATAAATAGGGGGAGATTGTTAGGAATATATGTGCATTAGTTTGATGATATGTTTAACAAAACACTTAAGTAGAAATTTAGTGTCTGTAGCCTCAACGGATAAGACCACTTTGGCTATCCGTTGATGGTGTAGCTTTACTTAGAAATAAGTCTAGTATTGTAGCATATTTCAGTCTCTGTATTTAAAATGTAATTCTTAGAAGTTGAGAGAAACTATGAGTCATGTTGACTACTAGATGATATGCAGATAGGAAGGCCAATTGTAAATATTTCATGCCTTGTAATTTTGTATAAATGAAGTGGTATCAACGGATGACTTAAAGACCTTCAACGGATGAGAAGCTAAGCTTCAACGGATGTCTCTAAAGCTTCAACGGATAACATCCTTCAACGGATGAGAGCATCAACGGATAAATGCATCAACGGATGAAAGCTTCAACGGATAACATCCTTCAACGGATGAAGTCATCAACGGATGAAAGCTTCAACGGATGTTCTGCTAATTAGCCGTTGATAAGTGGTAGTTGTACCTACAGACAGAGGCACATGGGTTGACAGAGAAAACTGAGATGTGGTAGCCGAATTTCAGGATCAACAGAAAAAGCAGCCGTTCTTCTTTAGTACAAAGATGCAATAGTCAACAAAGTACTTGAGTGAACAGGAAAAGAAGCAAGTGAAGAACTTATTTTACTATTGTAATTTTATATTGTTTTTCACTTGTACACTTGGTAATATATAAACCAAGAAGAAGCTAGTAATTAGAGTAGAGATTTTCCAGAGCTGTTAAGAAATATCTTGAGAGAAAATTCATCTAGTTTGTACTAGGATGCAGCTGTGATCAACATTGTTGAACACAGATTTTCTAATATACCATCTCTGGTGGAACAACAAATCCACCAGAAAAGTTTTTAAAGTTTGTTGTGTTCTTTACATTTTGTGTTTGAATATATATCTGTCTGCATTAGCTCAAAGCAATTCATACACTTGTTCATCTAGAACACACTGCTTTAATAAACTTCTCAAAACTTGAAAAAATTTTGAGATTTACATTCAACCCCCCCTTCTGTAAATCTCATTGTTAGTCCTCTAGGAATAACAAGTACTAAGAGGATATCTAATGAGAAAATGTGAAGAATATAGGGTACAACAGAAGGTTAAAAAGGATAAAAAACTAGGATTAAGAGAAATATGTGGATTCACTGAAAGAAGACTATTATTTGGATGTGAAGATAAAAAACCCTATAGGAACTATAAGAAGAGGTATAATAAGAAAAAATCATATGATAAGTACAGAAGCAAACAAAATAGAAATAATTATCCTTATAAATACAACAGATATAAGAGAAAAAGATTTAAGAAATTTAGAAATACACCAGAAAATAGGAGAAGATATAAAAATAAGAGAAAGTTTAGAAGAAAACCTTTTAAAAAGAAAGATATAAGTGAATTTAAATGTTGGAATTTTAATGAAAAAGGACATTATGCTAATAAATGTCCTAAACTGAAAGAAAAGAAAGTAAAATATATAAATACATCACAATTCATAATGGAAATAGAACAAATTAAAGAAGATGACAATAGATGGTATGAATATGAAGAGTTTTATATTAGTAAAACTGATAATGAAATAAACTTTATAAATTATGAATCATCTAGTGAAAGAAATCGGGAGGAATGTTAGCAATATACATAGAAGCAGATGTAGAATATAAAAAATATAAATTCCTAAAACAAAAAATATTTATAGATAGTGGAGCAGATCTATGTCTAGTAAAAAAGGAAGTTTTAGCTTCATATAGATGGGAAAAATCTAATGCACATAGAACTAGGGTATCAGGATTTAATGAACAAAAGAAAGAATTAGATGTAATAGCAAAAAACATGAGAATAAAGCTAAATAAAACATTATTCAGTTTACCTATTGTATATCAGAATAAGATGAAGCAATCTATATTATTAGAAAATAACTTCTTAGATTATTTTAAAACACATATAGTAACTTCAAATACCCTATCATTACAAACTCCGTGTAATAAGTGGATAGTATTAAAAAGAATTATGTCAATAAGTACTATAAATACTATAAGAATAAACAATCTAAGAATAGAAATAAATAATAATCTACAAGAATTAACTGAAAAATATAATAATTTATTAAAATCCAACTTCGGAGAAAATCCTATGAGTTTATGGGATAAGGAAAAGATATATGCTGAAATAAAATTATTAAACCCTAATGATATAATAAGATCTAAACCTATAAGGTATATCCCTTCAGACCAAAAAGAATTTGATAATCAAACCAATGAATTATTAAAACTAAAATTAATACAAGAAAGTAAAAGTCCACATAGCAGCCCGGCTTTCCTTGTAAGAAAACATAATGAACAGAAAAGGGGAAAAGCCCGTATGGTAATAGACTATAGAGAATTAAATAAGAAAACTATATTTGATGGATATTTCTTACCATATAAAAGAAATCTTATAAATAGACTAGGAAATAAGAAATGGTTTAGTAAATTCGATTGTAAAAGTGGATTTTGGCAAATAAAATTAACCAAAGAATCAAGGCCTTTAACAGCCTTTAGTGCTCCGCAAGGACATTATGAATGGATAGTATTACCCCTTGGATTAAAAAATGCGCCACAAATATTTCAACGAAGAATGGACCAAATCTTTAGAAAATTAAAAGATTTTTGCATAGTATATGTAGACGATATATTAATATATAGTGAAACTCTAGAAGAACATATAAAACATTTAGAGCAATTTATAAAAATAATAAACCAGCATGGAATATTATTGTCTGAAAAGAAATCTGAAATCTTTAAGAATAAGATAGAATATTTAGGATAAAAATAGATAAAGAAGGTATATAATTACAAGATCATATAGTAACAAAGATTGTAAATTTTAAGGATAAATTAGAAAATAAAAAAGAGGTACAACAGTTTTTAGGAATAGTAAATTATGCCTCAGATCATATTAAAGACTTACCTAAATTAAGAAAACCATTACAGGAACTAACAAAAAATAAACCTTTTGAATGGACAAAAGAACATGAAAACTGTATAAAAATTCTTAAAAAAAAGGTGAAAGATTTACCAAAACATAGAATACCCATAGAAACAGATCATTTAGAATTATATACTGATGCTAGCGATATAGGATGGGGAGCAGTCCTAATAGCATATGAGAAGGATGACATAGATAAAGAAAGGCCACATATATGTGGATATGCAGGAGGAACTTGGAAACCTAATGAATCAAACTACCACATAAATGAAAAAGAAATATTAGCTGTAAAATATGGGATTAAGAAGTTTCATTATCATTTATTGCCTGTTAAATTTGTAGTAAGAACAGATAATACTCAAGTAAAAGCCTTTATTACTAATAAAATAGAATTATTACCAGAATTAAATAAAAGAAGAAAATGGCAATCTTTTTTCTGTTGTTATGATTTTGTAATAAAAAATATATCAGGAACAAAAAATGTGTTAGCTGACTATCTTAGCAGAGAAAACAAACAATGAAAATAGAATATACAGGAAGACAAGCTCAACCATGGAAAATAATATCGGGATCTTTAATAATATGGACTACTACTTCAGAAGCTGTAGAATTCATAAAAAGTTTTGCTCTCGAAGGATTAGATGAAAATAATACAGAAAAACTAGAAGAAGCATATAAAGGATTTCTAGAAATAGAAAAACACATTGGTTATTATTTTACTCCTAATAGAAGGTATATTGATGAATTATTAATATCATTTATTAGAAAATTAAATGCCATTGAATGTCATGCATTTTGTTTTTGTAAAGGGAAAATTTAATTGTTTGTTGTTCTTAGCAGGATAACAAAAGATGGAAAATTTTGAGAAATATATCATTGATGTCACTTCTTATATATCAACCAATAATGAGAAAATCACCAAACTCCAAAAGGAAATAGAAACCCTGGTTCAGGAGAACCAACATTTTCTGAAACAAATTATGGAAGCTGTAAAAGACAAAACAACTCTACAAGCTTCAGTTGCAATCCCTACAATAAAACCTATACCATTTTCATCAAAGCTTGCAACCATGCCATCACCTTCAACTAACATATCAACTACTCTGTCAAATTTATCAATGAGTGATAAGCTGAAACACTCACATGAGATAGTGAAAACATATGAGCAAATGATGAAATATTATGATTATAAATCTAACCCTGATATTTGCAGACTGACAAAATCTACAAAATATCCCAGATATATTTGTTGTGAAAATGCAAAACCTGACATAGTCTATAACCTGTTTATACATGGTTTTGTTGATAAGATCTTAACAAATGAAACCATGTATTGTATATCAAAACTATCAAGTATAATTGTCAAATCCATGGAAGCTATGGTACGGGAAATGGGAGCAGGCTCTTACAGAATACAAGTTTTTGATGCATCAACTGATCTAGTTGGAAAACCCATAATAATATGTCAACTATTTAAATTGGGAAGGAATATGGCAGATATTGTGGGAGAAACCAAAAGCTTGAAATTGCCAAATCCCTGTGATATTAACAAATTCCAGGAATGGTTATGTGAAAAACGAGCCATTGGACTAGCTACCCTCAGGTCCAAAATACAAGATATACTACGAGCTCGGAAAGTTATAATCATTTTTGAAAGCCATGGTAGAGGTTTCACCGAAAGTATAATAACCTTATATTATGATAATATTATACAAAATTCAGGTACTATGGCATTAGAAATAATGCTTGATAAAATAGAAAACCTGAAATATAATCATTCAAAACATACTACTGAATATTATCAAAGAATAACAGGTCCTAGAAAGAGACCTATTATCAGTCTAAAAGATGATGATAAAGGGAATTCTGATCCCTTTGCATGATAAAAAAATGGTGTGATACACCAAAATACTGTAAATTGAATGGTAAAAACCAAAAAATATGAAAAGTTATATTACCAGGAGATAGAAGATTTCCTTCAACAACAAAAAGGCAAAATGACAAAAATGGAGAAAGAAGAAAAAGAAAAAGCAGATTCCCTGGAAAAGATGACAGATCATGCAAGATATCATGGCAGACACAGAAGATAAAGATGAAGAAAATATGAAGAGATGACAAAAGAAGAAATGGCAGACAAATGGCAGACAAAGAAAATAAAAGATTCCTGGAAAAAACCTGCAAAAGAGAATTATTAGTAATTATGTAAAAGAAACCGGTTATCCCGGTAATCTGTAACCATATAGAAGGACTACTATAAATAAGTCCATGCATGAAATGTAAAAGATATCTGAAATTTCTGAAGTTAAAATTCTCTCTTTGAATATGTCTGGCTAAACTTCTTCACTCTCTATAATCTTTACTAAGGATATATCATAATAATAGAAAAGATTATTTTATATGTATTATATACAATCAGGATTGATTCATAAAATATCTTGAAGAATAGCAATATGGAAGAGACCGTGTGAGGACTCCTGCATCTAGCCAAGAATATCCAAAGGAGCTTGGAGAGCGTTAAGGATAATAGGGCAAGGGTGAGTTGAGACTTCCGGTGACCAGAAAGCTATTGTAAGAGGTAAAAATTCTGATTTAAATCTTATTGTGTATGATAGCATTATAAAATAATGTTCTCTAAGATTGTGATGTTTAACTAGTATGAGGTTATAGGGATGATTTCATAAAAATGAATTCATTTTTGTCTACTGCATACTACATGTGTAAAATAACCATATTAATCGATATAAATATGTATTTTAATGCGCCTTCCCTCTTTAGGGTTGTTAGATATATAAACGATCCAGAATAGAAACCTACCCCCAGAAATTGGTATGTTTACAACCAACGAGAAGTTATGTTGCCAAAATTTTGTAAAATAAAAATAGTCTTTAAAAGGAAAGGAGTATGTTACTTATATAATGATAATACGTACTGCTTCTAATATGTTTTTATGATTACGTGTTAACCTGATTATGTTATAGAACGAGGTTATAAAAGCGATAGTTGCTCGTAAATATAAATGTGATTGTGTGTATATGTGAATAATGTTGTCAAAAAATATATTTATAAGAGTCAATATGTTAAAGCGAAAGGGGTACATTAAGCTAAACGTTCAGAGTCGAACATCGAGTTTTATATAAGATACTGAAGTAGTGTCTTTTATTTTGTGTAGATACGTTAGTATGTGAAGTGTAGCAAAAAAAAGGGCGTTACAGAATGCTAATGAGAGTTAAGCTGGTCAAGCTTTGTAAAGTTCGAAAAGCGAGGGCGCTCGGGATAGAAAAGTAAAGGTTACCCTGACAAGAAAGAAAGTTGAACTAAATAAATTGCATGCTTTTTTACAGAATGTAAACAGTTAAGGGGAATAGGGTACATGTTATCACAAGAATTTTATAACTGGTGCAGTAAGATAAAACATGTATGACAATGCTGGAAAGGGAGGGTACTGATATATATATCAAAGTTTGGTGGTGCAAGCGTAAAACATTTTATTAAAGGCAAAGGTACAACATATCTATTCCTTATTCAGCAGGTCGAGTTTATTCATACTCCTACCAAAAGTCCAATAATACACACTACACACTATTATACTTATATCACTTATCACATCATTCTTGTCGTTTAGCATTATGGAAACTCTGGTCCACCAAGTCCTTCAAAATCCTTCAATGCTTCTCTAGCCCACCCCATAAGAGCGTCTGGGTTGCATACTCACAAGCAGAGGTGGCCACTTGTGCGGGTTCGAACCGCTCGCCCGGGACCGGCTCGGTATAAAACCCGTATTTATTCGGCCCGATTCGGCCCGGTTCAAAACCGCACAAGTCGGTTGACGTCACGAACCGACTACGAGTTGATTAATAAGAACCCGCAGCCCGCGAATAACCGCACAGCACAGCCCGCAGCCTGCGAGTACTCTGCACAACTGCACTGCTAGTCTATTTTTTCTGTAATTATTTGCTACTAAGTAACAGAGTAGACTAGACTACCACTTGCACACTAACAACTGAAAATACTATAAAAATATTTATAATAATAGTAGTTCAGCCTGTAACTTGATAATAAGTGGAAACCGCGAGTAACCCGCACAGAAGCCCGCGAATAACACGCACAATCGATTACGAGTTCAATTTTGCCGGTTCAAGCCCGGCCCGAGCCCGGTTCGTTCATCAACAGGCCGGTTCAGTGTTGATACTTCAAGTGCCCAACCCGTTTGCGGCCCGACCCGGCACGCACAGACCGCACAAGTGGCCAGGTCTACTCACAAGTGGCTCCATAAAGTCTAGTCTTACACCACGAAATGGAATAGCTCGTAATGGTGCAACCGTCGCAACTGGTACTATAGCTGACACTGATAGAAGATCAGGGCGTGAATCAGCTGACGGTCCTCCAACTGACGGCTCCGAGATAATGATCAGATGATATCGAAATAAGGAATCTTCCATCACCGCTATCTGATAATTACGCTTCTAGATAAGAATCTCGAATATTGCCGTGAATCAAACTAAAACCTACTATTTAACCGCACTCAACCTCTCAACGTTCTACTTCTTTATTTCCTAATACTAATCTTAACCCTCTACCCATTCCCGACAATCTAGGCTTGTGGCAGTGACTTTAAACCTTAGCTCTGATGTCAAACCTGTGACGCCCTCCAAACCCGGGTCAGAAGTTTGGGGCCCATAACACATACACACACCATATTTAAACATGTTTATGAGTATAATAATATATGCAATGACCCTACTTACCACAATCAAGGATCGCAACACTTTAAAGTATGTCCACAAGCCACAACCTTATTTATTACAAACGTACCAAATCCCATATTTATTTATCTTACATTTGAAGTCAACCTTTATTACAAACTTTTATAACCCACACTAGCCACACATCTTCTGCTAGCTTATTCAACTTCAACCTTTAAACCTAGCTGGCACACTCGACTGGGGATCCTCGCCATCACCAAATTCATTTTTAACTAGATAAGAACATAAACAGATTCGCAAGAGTGAGCTAACTACCTCAGCAAGTCACAATGACAACACTGAGATACAATAATGATCAATTGAAATGATATAGGGAATCAAGTTTCCTAATAAATAATGATTAGAATTGGATATTCATTTTTATTTTAAAAACCAAGTTTAGGCTGCTGATCAGTCACGCACTAACCCAGAGCAAGGCTCCCAGCTTCGCTCTATATACTGGATCCAAGGCACACATTTGGTCTAATACGACCACGAATCTGGTCTGACCACGAATTTGGTCCATATTTAAAAACAATCCAATTCCATAGTAATAACATGATAAGCAATTTAATTCAATAAACTGAATCATAAATAACATTTATCTTGAAGCATAAGGTGCTTCATAACACCAGAAAGGTATAACAAGGTCAACAAGAAGCTTGGCTTTCAATTCAAGAAAAGAATCGAAGTGTAGAAGACCAAGGGTGCAAAGGTTACAAGGAATGGTCTTCTGTTATACAAGGCATAAAGGTTCTTCTGATAAACAATCTCATATCAAATATCAGTATGTGGTAGATATGTATTTGTGGAGTAGTATCGGTTATGTGTGGTTCGTATCCAATAATTCAACAATCAAGGGTTTACAAGAAATCAGGCTCACGGCTCAAGATCAATAAGAATCAGGGTTTAGGGTTAAGTACTTCAAAGTACTTGCAATATAGAATAGGAATTAATGGGAATAATTGTAACATAATGAAAAGAGTTCAAAAGTGTTCACAAGTATATTACAAGAAAGTTCAGGGACACTTGCCTTATCAATTCGCTTTCGCTTCACTAACACTTGTCAATTGGTTCCCACTCACTAACCACTTGTTTTCCTTTTCTACATCTCGCTTCCTCTATTAGACATCACATATACTCATCAACAATATTTCTCAACTCATTATATTTGATACAAGCTTATATCAACCCTTCGTCTCACCCAAATCCGATGTACGGATTAAAAGTTACAGTAGAAACAGTCAAACAATGCACAAACAATCATTTTATACAGTAATCAGGTCACATATAACATATAGTACGTAAGATATTATGTCCAAATAATTTTTCAAAGAATATTCGGGGTCAAAATGATTTTTCAGCTATTTAATACGAATTTTTGAACATTTTTCGGAATTAAAATTGGACTCCGAATCATTTTATAATTAAATAATAATGTTCGAACACCCAAATTTGACTTTAAAATAATTTTATAATAATTATCGAGCCTTGAAAATAAATTAAAATAATATCTTAAAGCTCGAAACTATTTTTCGAAATTTTTAATTCAATTTTAAATAATTAAATTCAATTATTAAATAAATTAAAATTAATTAATAATTATTTAAATTAATCAATCAATTAATATTAAATTAATCAATTAATTAAAATAATTAAAAACTAATTAAAATTAATTAATAAAATAAATCAGATTTATTTTTGAATAGATAAATAATTAAAATAATTTTTCTGCATTTAAAATAATTAAATAAACAATTTTCTGATTTTTAAAATAATAAAAATATCATCTTTAAAATATACTAAACAGAAATCCAACTTTTGAAATTTTCAAAACTACAGTCTGGTTTTTACAAATTTTCAAAACAGAATACTGAAACTACAGAGGTTGCAAAAGCCTGGGGACTAAACTGTCGTCGTCCCGGCCACCAGAAAACCATGGTCGCCGGCGGGAAGCTTTTCCGACAACCTGGTTTTTAGCCCAGAACGGCTCCAAATTAACAGGGGATAAAGGTTATACTCCCTGGACTTCATCTGTAGTAGCAAAACAGTCAAACAACTAACGAGTTGCACGAAATAATGGACTGAAAAATTCTGCCGCCGTACTCGATATTTTCCGACGAAGCTCAATCGAATCATTCCAGGAATCATTTGTTAATTTCGAATACACCATTCGATTCGTTGTTAAACGATCTACTCATCCATGCAATCAATTTCAAAGAATAACCCCAAACAAAGAAATACCCAAATTTCAATTCAGAACATTCAAAGCTATAAACCCTAGTTCTTCATTCAGAAAATCAAACATCAATTTAAGCATGTTATTGAACTCAGTTTTTGACATATAATATACCAAATTGACCAGGAAGAAAAGATCTACACGATTATGCCATCAAATCATATCAAAAACATCAAGAACAAAAATTCATAATTTAATCCATAATTAATTCGAATTTAAATAATTAAATCAGAAAAATACCTTAATTTCTGGGCAAAAACAAATGGTTGATTCAGAAAGAGAATTTTGAGAGCTTCGTTTTGATATATTGCACGCACGAATCGGAGTTCGATAACGCCTTCGTTTGTGCGATTGATTTTCAAGAATACGGTGTTTTAATAAAGTTTTCTCTGATTTTCAGGGTTTGTACTGTCTGATTATGATTTTACGTGCGAAAATGAAATAAGAAAGGGCTATTTATATTTACAGAATATTAGTACGTTCTGGATCGTGTTGGATCGATAAATATGTTTATTTTGGATAAACATTATCCTTTTTGGATAAACACTATCATGTTTTGGATAAGCACTATCCTGTTTTGGATAAGCACTATCCTGTTTTGGATAAACATCATCCTATTTCAGATAATTATCAAAATCGGGCTTTTATAAAACGATTGTACGGAGATAATGTTATCGAAAAGGGTTAGCGTATCGAAAATATCGCGTCGGGCCGCGCACGGGTCAAACCGTAATCCGGATCGAAGAAGTCAAAACATGGAAAATGTCCGGAATTACCAGATTAGGAAGGAGTTTTCGGAAGAGTTTCGGGTTGTAAAAACGTAAAAACGGTTGAGGTTGGACGATTCCTGGCTTTATAAAATAATTTTGTAAATATTCAGAAAATAGTAATAAATTCATAAATCAATATAAAATCATATAATACTCCAAAAATTACCAGAAAAATACCTTAATTATCTATATTTTATTCTGGACATAATAAAATTAACATACCTATACTTTACCACATATGAACATTCAAATAATATCACCAATCATCAAATAATTCACCAAAAATCACATAATAATCACATAATGATCATTTATTGATAAAAATAATTACATGTCATGTCCCGGATATTACATCCTTCCCCCCTTAAAAGGATTTTGTCCTCAGAACCTTCTAAGTAAACAACTGAGGGTACTTTTCTCGCATATCACTTTCTAACTCCCAGGTTGATTCTTCAACCTTGGGGTTTCTCCACAATACTCTTACCAAATTCATAACTTTATTTCTCAATACCTTCTCTCTCTTTTCTAGAATCTCTATTGGATTCTCTACATACGATAAATCTGTCTGAAGTTCTATCGGCTCATACTCAATTACATGCCTAGAGTATGGATTATACTTCTTAAGCATCGATACGTGGAAAATATTATGAATATGCTCCATGTGCGGGGGTAACGCCAATTCGTATGCTACCTTGCCGACGCGTTTCAAAACTTCAAAAGGTCCAACGTATCTAGGACTCAACTTCCCTTTCTTTCTGAATCTCGATAACCCTTTCCACGGTGACACTTTCAGTAACACTAAATTTCCTTCTTCGAATTCCATATCCTTTCTGGATTGGTCTGCATATTTCCTTTGATGATCTTGTGCTGCAATTAGCCTTCTCTGAATAACCTCAATAACTTCCTTGGTCTGTTATACCAACTCGGGTCCAAGTATCTTACGTTCTCCGACTTCGTCCCAATAGACAGTTGATCAACATTTGCATCCATAAAGTGCTTCATATGGAGGCATTCCGATACTGGCATGATAACTGTTATTGTAAGCAAACTCCACTAAGGGCAAATGCTCATCCCAATTTCCTTTGAAATCAATAGCACACACACGTAACATATCTTCAATTGTTTGGATTGTTCTCTCGCTTTGGTCGTCCGTCTGTGAATGATAAGTCGTGCTCATATTTAACTTAGTTCCCAAACATTCTTGGAAACTTCTCCAAAATCTCGAATTGAATCATGGATCATGATCAGACACGATAGACACAGGGACTCCATGACGTATTACTATTTCCTTCAGATACATGTGAACCAACTTATCTGAAAATCTTTCATTGATAGGCTAGAAATGCGCCGATTTGGTTAGTCTGTCCACTATAACCCAAATAGCATCATGATTCACTTTCGTCCTTGGTAAGCCAACTATAAAATCCATAGCAATGTGCTCCCACTTCCACTCTGGAATCTCTAGTGGCTGTAATAATCCACTCAGTCTCTGGTGCTCCGCCTTAACTCTCTGACACGTGTAACATTTGTTAACCCATTCCACAATTTCTCTCTTCATATTTGGCCACCAATAATTCTCTTTTAAATCTCTGTACATCTTGGTACTTCCCGGATGAATGGAATACCTTGAGTTGTGAGCTTCTGGTAGAATTTCATTCTTTAAGCCACTGGTGGTATCCAAATTCTTAATGAAAATCTGAGAATACCTTGATCGTCCTTCTGGGTGCATAACTCTTCTCCAACCAACCGATTGATATCCTGATCCATTATTTCCTCTTGGCACTTTCTTATCTTCTCTAACAATTCTGGTTGAAAAGTCATACTGTACATCTTCGCTTCATCAGGTTTGCAAATTCTGACCTCCAAGCCCAACTTCTAAAATTCCTTATATAATTCTTCAGGTATCGGCAACATGTTCAGTCTTTCTTTTCTGCTTAATGCATCCGCCACTACTTTCGCTTTTCCTGGATGATAGTTAATCGTGCAATCATAATCTTCGATCAACTCCAACCATCTCCTCTGTCTCATGTTAAGCTCCTTTTGCGTGAATATGTACTTCAAGCTCTTATGATCCGTATAAATCTCACATCTTTCTCCATATAAATAGTGTCTCCAAATCTTTAAGGCGAATACTATCGCTGCTAGTTCCAAGTCATGAGTAGGATACTTCTGCTCATGAAGTTTTAGTTGTCTTGACGCATACGCAATGACTTTATCATGCTGCATCAAAACACAACCTAATCCCTTATGAGAAGCATCACTATAGATTACGAAATTCCCTTGATCATCTGGAAGTGACAAAATAGGTGTCGTGATTAGCCTCTTTCTCAATTCTTGAAAACTTTCTTCGCACTTCTCATTCCATATAAACTTCTCATTTTTCCTTGTAAGCTTTGTCAAAGGCGTCGCAATCTTCGAAAAATCTTGAACAAATCGTCGATAATATCCTGCCAGTCCTAAGAAACTTCTCACCTCTGTTGGTATTTTTTGGCCTTTCCCAATTCGTAATAGCTTCAATCTTCGCTGGGTCCACTTTGATCCCTTCATGACTTACCACGTGTCCTAAGAATTGAACTTCTTGTAACCAAAATTCACACTTTGAAAACTTTGCATATAACTTCTTCCTTCTCAAAATTTCCAAAGCTGTCCATAGATGCTCCGCGTGGTCTTCCGTTGACTTTGAGTAAATCAAAATATCATCAATAAACACAATAACAAACTTGTCCAAATATTCCTTGAAAGTTCTGTTCATCAAGTCCATAAATGCAGCTGGGGCATTGGTCAACCCAAAAGACATTACTAAGAATTCATAATGACCGTACCTTGTTCTGAAAGCTGTCTTTGGTATATCTTCAGGTTTGATCTTTAATTGGTGATATCCGGATCTCAAATCAATCTTAGAGAAGTACTTAGCTCCTTTCAGCTGGTCAAACAAATCGTCAATTCGAGGTAAGGTATACTTGTTCTTGATCGTAAGCTTATTAAGTTCTCGATAGTCGATGAATAATCTCATGCTTCCGTCTTTCTTCTTAACAAATAATGTCGGTGCACCCCATGGGGATACACTGGGTCTAATCACTCATTTCTCCAACAATTCTTGCAATTGTTTTGCCAATTCCTTCATTTCCACTAGCGTCATTCTGTATGGGGCCTTAGATACTGGTTCCGTTCCAGGTGCCAAGTCGATTGCAAATTCGATTTCTCTATCTGGAGGAAGTCCTGGTAATTCATCTGGAAATACGTCTGGAAATTCATCTACCACTGGAATGTCTTCCAGTTTTGCTGGCTCCTGACTTTTATCTATCACATACGCAATAAAGTGCTCGCATCCTTGTCGTAGTAACTTCTTAGCTTGAATTATCGTCAAGAACTTCTTTGCTTGTCTCTGGCCTCTAAACGTCACCACTTTCTCGTCTGGCGTCTTCAGTATTACTTTCTTATTACGACAGTCTATCTGAGCATCGTGCTTAGATAGCCAATCCATTCCTAAAATAACGTCAATCTCCTAACTTAAAGGGAATCAAGTTAACATCAAACTTAGGGCCAGTAATTTCAATCTCACAGCTCTTACACACTTGGTTAACAGATACACGCTCCTGATTTGCTAATTCTACCGTCATAATCTCACTTTACAATTCAACTGGACAATTCAACTTATCAACAAAACCTTGAGAAATAAATGATCGAGTTGCTCCCGAATCTACTAGCACTTTAGCACATAAAGAGTTCACAGTAAGCGTACCTGCCACAACATCAGTATCCACGATAGCATCCTTCACAGACATGTCATAAACTCTAGTTCTGGGAGATTCATTCATTGTTGGAGTAGCTCCCATGATATGCAATACGGTGTTGACTGGAATTGACGCCTTGCAATCCCTTGCGATATGTCCTGGCTTTCTGCACTTGAAACAAGTAAATCCAATTGCTAGAACCTTGTCTGCCTGATTCTTGGTAGGCTATTCCTTGTTGACTGGCTCTCTGGCTGGAGGATTATGACACTATCTTGAATAGTGCCCCTTCTGGTTGCATCTGTAGCAGACCACATTCAACTTGTTTCCAACTCCACCATGTTTCTTTCCACAGACTTGACAGTCTGGTACAGCTAGCCTCTGCTGGGTTGGCTGGTTCCCAATGGTTGGGCGATTACCTTGGCCTCCGTTTCCTGTATTTTGTCTGTTAAAATTTCTCCTGGGCTGGAACTTGCCCTTCCTCTGATTAAAATTTGGAAACTTCCATGCTTGGGATTGTCCTTCATTTCCCTCAAACTTCCTCTTCTTACCTTCCTTCTCTTTCTGAGACATTTCACTCTCCGTCTCCGCAATCATAGCCTTCTGCACAACTCCCGCATACGTATCCAACTCAAATATGGCCACCTTCCCACGGATCCATGGCTTGAGTCCTTCCTTTTAGCTTTCTTCCTATCAGTGTCCACATATGATGGCACAAACCTGGACAACTCCTCAAACTTACTTTCATAATCCGCCACTGACATACTCCCCTGCTTTAGCTCCAGAAATTTTAACTCCATTTGATTCTGTACAAACTGAGGGAAATACTTCTCTAAAAACAGCTTCTTAAATCTATCCCACATAACATCATCCGTACCTTCCAACATCTTAACAGTTTCCCACCAGTAGGTGGCTTCATTATTCAAGTAGTAACTTGTAAACTCAGTCTTCTGCTCCTCTCTCACTTTGACTAATGCAAACGCCTTCTCAATTTCCTTCAACCAGATTCTTGCCTCGATAGGATCTACAGAACCCATAAACTCTGGTGGATTCACCGCCTGAAAGATTTTAAAGGTTACCTGAGGGTTGGTCTGCCTCTGCTGTTGTTGAGTCAGGTTAACTGTTTGTTGAGCCAAGATCTGAAGAATCTGGGCCACGGTTAGGTCTACGGGACCTGGGTTGGCATTCTGGTTGTTGCTGTCTTGGGTGTTGTTGTTGTTATTGTTGTTGTTGTTTTCTTCATTCAGGTTGGTGGAACGGGTATTTCTTCTGGTAGACATTTTCTGTAAAGAATCAAACAATTTATTTAACCTTTAAAACATACTCCTTTTTGTGAAAAGATTTTGTAAAAACAGAAATATCTCTTTTTGAAAACATTTTCAATAGTTGAACTAAATAAATTGCATGCTTCTTTACATAATGTAAACAGTTAAGGGGAATAGGGTACATGTTATCACAAGAATTGCATAACTGGTGCAGTAAGATAAAACACGTATGACAATGCTGGAAAGGGAGGGTACTGATATATATATATCAAATTTTTGTGGTGCAAGCGCAAAATATTTTATTAAAGGCAAAGGTACAACATGTCTATACCTTATTCAGCAGGTCGAGTTTATTCACACTTCTACCAAAAGTCCAATAATACATACTACACACTATTATACTTATATCACTTATCACATCATTCTTATCGTTTAGCATTATGGAAACTCTGGTCCACCAAGTCCTTCAAAATCCTTCAATGCTTCTCTAGCCCACCCCATAAGAGCATCTGGGGTTGCATACTCACAAGTGGCTCCATAAAGTCTAGTCTCACACCATGAAATGGAATAGCTCGTAATGGTGCAACCGTCGTAACTGGTACTATAGCTGACACTGATAGAAGATCAGGGCGTGGATCAGCTGACGGTCCTCCAACTGACGGCTCCGAGATAATGATCAGATGATATCGAAATAAGGAATCTTCCATTGGCGTTATCTGATAATTATGCTTCTAGATAAGAATCTCGAATATTGCCGCGAATCGAACTAAAACCTACTATTTAACCGCACTCAACCTCTCAACGTTCTATTTCTTTATTTCCAAATACTAATCTTAACCCTCTACCCATTCCCGACAATCTAGGCTTGTGGCAGTGACTTTAAACCTTAGCTCTGATGCCAAACCTGTGACGCCCTCCAAACCCGGGTCAGAAGTTTGGGGCCCACAACACATACACACACCATAGTTAAACATGTTTATGAGTATAATAATATATGCAATGACCCTACTTACCACAATCAAGGATCGCAACAGTTTAAAGTATGTCCACAAGCCACAACCTTATTTATTACAAACGTACCAAATCCCAAATTTATTTATCTTACATTTGAAGTCAACCTTTATTACAAAATTTAACCCACACTAGCCACACATCTTCTGCTAGCTTATTCAACTTCAACCTTTAAACCTAGCTGGCACACTCGACTGGGGATCCTCGCCATCACCAAATTCCTTTTTAACTGGATAAGAAGATAAACAGATTCGCAAGAGTGAGCTAACTAGCTCAGCAAGTCACAATGACAACACTGAGATACAATAATGATCAATTGAAATGATATAGGGAATCAAGTTTCCTGATAAATAATGACTAGAATTGGATATTCACTTTTATTTTAAAAACCAAGGTTAGGCTACTGATCAGTCATGCACTAACCCCGAGTAAGGCTCCCAACTTTGCTCTATATACTGGATCCAAGACACACATTGGCCTAATACGACCACGAACCTGGTCTGACCATGAATCTGGTCCATATTTAAAAACAATCCAATTCCATAGTAATAACATGATAAGCAATGTAATTCAATAAACTGAATCATAAATAACATTTATCTTGAAGCATAAGGTGCTTCACAACACCAGAAAGGTATAACAAGGTCAACAAGAAGTTTGGCTTTCAATTCAAGAAAAGAATCAAAGTGTAGAAGACCAAGGGTGCAAAGGTTACAAGGAATGGTCTTCTGTTATACAAGGCATAAATGTTTGTCTGATAAACAATCTCATATCAAAGATAAATATGTGGTAGATATATATTTGTGGAGTAGTATCGGTTATATGTGGTTCGTATCCAAGAATTCAACAATCAAGGGTTTACAAGAAATCAGGCTCACGGCTCAAGATCAATAAGAATCAGGGTTTAGGGTTAAGTACTTCAAAGTACTTGCAATATAGAATAGGAATTACTGGGATTAATTGCAATATAATGAAAAGAGTTCAAAAGTGTTCACAAGTATATTACAAGAAAGTTCAGGGACACTTGCCTTATCAATTCACTTTCGCTTCACTAACACTAGTCAATTGGTTCCCACTCACTAACCACTTGTTTTCCTTTTCTACGTCTCGCTTCCTTTGTTAGACATCACATATACTCATCAACACTATTTCTCAACTCATTTTATTCGATACAAACTTATATCTACCCTTCGTTTCACCCAAATCCGACGTACGGATTAAAAGTTACAGCAGAAAAGTCAAACAATGCATAAACAATCATTTTATACAGTAATCAGGTCACATATAACACATAGCACGTAAGATATTCAGTCCAAATAATTTTTCAAAGAAGATTCGGGGTCAAAATGATTTTTCAGGTATTTAATACGAATTTTTGAACATTTTCGGAATTAAAATTGGACTCCGAATCATTTTATAATTAAATAATACTGTTCGAACACCCAAATTTGACTTTAAAATAATTTTATAATAATTATCGAGCCTTGAAAATAATTTAAAATAATATCTTAAAGCTCGAAACTATTTTCCGAAATTTTTAAATCAATTTTAAATAATTAAATTCAATTATAAATCAATTAAAATTAATTAATAATTATTTAAATTAATCAATCAATTAATATTAAATTAATCAATTACTTAAAATAATTAAAAACTAATTAAAATTAATTAATAAAATAAATCAGATTTATTTTTGAATAGATAAATAATTAAAATAATTTTTCTGCATTTAAAATCTTCTGGTAATTTTGGAATGTCATATAATTTTATAATGATTTATGAATTTATTAATTATTTTCGGAATAATTATGAAACTATTTTATAAAGCCGGGAATCGTCCAACTTCTACCGTTTTTACAACCTGAAACTCTTCCGAAAACTCTGTCCTAACCTAATCTGGTAATTCCGGACATTTTCTGTGTTTTAGCTTTTTCGATCCGGATTACGGTTTGACCCGTACGCGGCCCGGCGCAAAATTTTCGATACGGTAATCATTTCGACAAAGCAATAAAACCCGTATTCTGGAAGTACGGGATATTATTATATTATTTTCGTATAAAGTGTTTTATAAGTAGCCCGGTTTGGATAATTATCCAATACGGGTATTAAATCGGATCATTTTTACAGTTACTTAGCGGCTAAGTAACCTATTTTTTGATCCAATACGATCCAACGGATATTAATTTCTATATAACTATAAATACCATTTACTTATTATTTAATTATTATTTTATTATATAAATAAAAATCAGAAAATTCCTTGAAAGTGTTCTTGGTGTTCTTGAGAATCAAAGCATTATTTTGGCCTGATCTGAAAACCGAATTAGGTCGTGTTTGTAACCAAATCGAAGCTCTCGAGGAACTCTACAAGATTATATCATCAAAAGGTAGCTCAGGTTAGTGGATTTTAAAATTCGATTTTAGGTTTTATGTTCGAATTTGGGGTTTTTTTATTCTGGGGTTGTTGAATGAAGTTGATGATTGGAATAGTTTCCTCAGATGATTTACAATTAATTAGTGTATTTAATCGAACCAAACGGTTCCTGGAGTGTTATAGTCGAACTCGTGAATTTTGTTGAACTTTTGATTCGATTTTCTGAAGTATTAATTGATTGTTTGTTAATCAAGGTGATTGTAGTAGATTGTACATGCCACGAGCTTTATTTTCATATATATAACATAAAGTTTCATTTAGAATTGAATGATTTTGGTATTCATCGGAAAGTCGCCGGTTTAATTCGAATTGGTGGCCGGAGATCGATTCCTGGGGATGGTTTGTCGATGTTGTTGTTACGGTTGGATGGTAGGAATCGTCTGGATTGATTTGGTGTTAAAACCAAGATGTAACGGAGTGATTATGGCCGCAAACGAACCCCGCCGGAAAATGGCTCATTCGTCGGATTCTAGGAAAGTTCGGCGACCTTCAAACCCATTTCAGTTCTTGCCCGACCCGTCCCTCTGATCCACTGACCCGGTTTTAATCTTCTAAGACTCTAATTCCATATTCAAATTCTGTTTTTGGGATTTTCCTTTTAAAAATAAATCAAAAATCTTATTCTAATTCTCAAAAAATTGTTTTTAAATTCAAAATAAATTTAGTTAATTATTTTAAATGATTAACTAAATTACTTTAAATCCATAAAATTATTTTCTTTATTATTTTTCATAAATCTAAATTTGATTTAAATATTTATAATTTATTTTAGTTAATTATTTATGAATTTAATTAATTCATTCATTTAATTAATTTTATCTCTAAATGATTAAATAAAATGTGATTATTGGTAATTAAATTAATAATGATTTAAAAATCATTTTGAGATTTTAAAATTTTATAAATGTATTTAAAAAATCAATTAATATTATTATTAATTGAATTATTCTTATTTTATTTGTAATAAATAGATCGTTCGTTCGTTTAATACGAAACGAACGCCTCTAGACTCAGAAAAATATTCCGCTTCCAATAAAAATACTTTCGAACCTAAATTCTTTTGTATTAAAAGGACGTTTGATTTGCAAATTATTCTGAGTCAATTATTGATCAATATATACCCTCTTTGGCCCGATTTCAATTCTAATAGTATCGAGACTTATCTTTTGGCGATTCAACTTATGTGCAACATGAATTATGTGACTAGGTCTTATATGAAAAATGTGATACGTGCATTATGTGTTTATGTGTTATATAAACTATGAGTCTACGTTTCTATTTAACTTTATATGATTAAAGATTATCCTTATCTGTTATTATCGGGCGGGTAGACGATAAGGATAAGTGTATAGACGACATTTATATATTGTCAGTTTAATTGAATGGTATCTTTTATGATAGATACACATAGTTTGAGTTATTCAAAACCAGACAGAGATTGTAAAAGTAAAGTCTGATTACGTGTAGTAATGAAACGAGTGGATTCAGAATAGATATCAACCTGAAATGGTGAATGATAAGAAAGGTCAAGTAGCCTGTCAATGGAAATACAGATACATCAGGACTGAGTGATATGGCAGATAGTTAAAGATTATTATCAATTGAGGCAAGTATTCCTAAACTTTCTTCTAAAATACTGCAAATATTTCTTTATTCCTATTCTAAGTTCAGAATAGTTAAATGTTTTTATATTTCGCTTCAATTACTCTTATTTACGCAAGTACCTCTTTAATCTTATTCCGTGATTATCGATTGATCTCTTGAGCAAAAACCCATTATTTCAGGTTATTTGCGAACCCTGAATCGGGATATTTTGAAATCAAAGTGATTTGACATCAAAATACTCTACGGACTGGATGGTTACGATGAGGGTCAGGAATGAGCTAGACCCTAAGGGCCAGGAATGAGCTGGACCCTAAGGGCCAGAGATGGCTGGACCCTTGATTATTAGGCCATAGTGCCTGGGTACCCTATACGTTGGTGGGTCTATGCAGTTGGGTATAGATCCGCACTATATCCTGACTGATCAACATGTTATAATGCATATGTTGGTTTCTAGTGTTCAGTCCAATTTATTGTTGATCGCCATTAACGGCATTCCTTCTTGGAAAATTATGGTTACAAAAACAACGAAGATTTGATTCAAGAAATGAATCAGTGAAACGTTCACTATTCCTTTACAAAAAAATGTGATTTATGATTAAAGGTCAATGAGAGTCGATGTTTTATTCGCTCAACTGTTTTAAATAAATAAAGATGTTTTGAAATCATTCAAAAATTATTTCTAGGAGTTCCTTTGATCTAATACCTGGAAACCATTTATGATACTTGTTGGGCATTTTTGACTCACTCTTGCATTGTGAATTCTTATTTCTTTCAGTATCAAATGAGGACAAGAATGAATAACTTTTAATAGACAGCAAAAGTGGAGAGATTCCAGCTGAAGGAATTTGGAGATGTTAAAGTGATTAATACGGGGAAATTAGTAAAGTGGTAATGAAATTGTATTTAGTTATTGAAATTTTAGAAGATTAGATTCTTGTTTCATATCATAACCTGTAAGCGATCTGGAATAATGAGGGGTTATCTGTATATTTGTTTTAATATACAGGTTTATATTATTTAAAGTTGTTTAGTGACACTCAATCCTGACCCCGGATTTGGGGGTGTTACAATAGTAACTTGATGAGCCTTTTAACTCATTCGTTTTTGTTGATCCAACTTTGATAGATAAATAAGAAGATGACAAGTTTTAGGCGCTCGGCTCAGGTAGAAGCTTTGTGAGAGTATCGGTTGAAATATTTTATATTTGCAGATATAGTTGAGTTATCTGGCAAATTCCAAATCCGAGTTAGAAATTTTAAATTTACAAAGATTGTAAAAGTTTATATTCTTGATTAATGGTTGTATCTTGTTTCATACCTTTTCTTGTAAAGATCCTTGTAGCTTTTCGGGGCTATTATGTTATTGAATTCTGAATATTCTATATATAAACGGTGTTGTCGGGTAGTACTTTTACTTAATTTTCTTTATAAAATCATGCAAGATAAATTTAAAATTTTTTAATTATTTTTTCACACGACTAAAATCAATATATCTTAACATCCGTATGGTGGGATCGTTGAGAGAATCGGTTAAAAAATTATTTTGTTAAGAAACGAATCTCGTTTTAAGGAATAGTACTTTTATTAAATATTCTTTATTAAGTTATGCAAGGTATAATTGAAACTTTTTTATATCATTTCACATAACTAAAATCAAAAATATATTAGCATCCTTGTGGTTGGATCATTGAGAAAATTACTTTAAAAAATTATTTTCTCAATCAAGGACAAATTAATCTTGTTTTTAGGAATATTACTTTCATTCTATTTTTTTTAAGTCACACAAGATAGATTTGAAATTTTTTATTTAGTTTTTCACATGACTAAAATCAATAGATATTAACACATGAAAGGTTGGATCGTTAAACAAATCACTTTAAAATTTGATTTATTTTAGTCGAGAATCTCTTTTTTTGGAGTAGTTACCCGAGTTTATTTTCTAAAGTCATTTAAGATAAATTTGAAATTTTTTAATTATTTTTTCATAAGACTAAAATCAATATATCCTAATATCCATATATTTGAATCGTTGAAAAAATTATTAAAAAAATTTATATCATCAAATTAACCAAACTGAACACGAACTTAACAAACCGAACACATATTCGTTAAGCTTTCCAGACAAGTTTACCGAACACGAATACTAGTCGAAACGAGTCAGCTTACCAAACTGCTCGGTTCATTTAGCGCTCTAACCTTGTTGAATTAGCAAGGCAAGCACTTGCTTAAATTTTAAAAAAAAAAAAAAAAAGATCCCTTCGACAAATCATAAAAAGCTTCGTCAAAAAACACTTATAAAAAGTTATATAGTAATTAGATAATATTTTTATAAAAATATAATATTCCTGCCTCCGTTTTTTGTAATTTTATGAACTTGAATTGCTATTAAATAAATAACTATATGATGTGAAGATATCAAAAAAATCTGAAGTAAAGATCTTCAGCTATCATGTTTATTGCCCTTGCAACTTCTTTCGTTCCGTGAATTGTAAATGTTTTGCAATTCGTTAGTAGCAGCATAGCAAACATGATTATGTATTGTATGCTATAATTCAATCTTAAATTTGCACTGATGCTTTTTGTCAAGTATTTTTCTTCACTATATAGAAGCCCTCGATGTTGTACTATTATTAAGAAAATACAAGATTAAGATTCATATATTCACTTGATACAAAAATTAAGGGCCTCGCCTAAAAGCAGCTTCTGCTCTTCATAGTAAAACTTGAGACTGCAGAATGTCTAACTAGTGCTAACCCTTGATCTATCTCTAAGCCGAATCTAAAAGGGGTCTTCAATATGTCTTCTTTCTAATACTTGTCTTCTTCATTTCTTTCTTGGCACTTGCCATGGACCCTGATAATGAAACGCCTATTGTGCCTTGATATAGATCCTTTAATCTTCAAATAGTGGAATAAATATTAGTAATATGCCATATTTTATAAGATTAGAATGGGGAAATTAACATTCCATCTACCTTGGCATGCCGAGAAGAAGACCAATCAATGAGACTCCTACAATCAGTGGATATACTGGAGCTGGAGTCAATTCCTGCAGGGCCAGAAGATAATTTCAATTAAAGATCTGTACATATGGTTTATACACCTTGGACGATGGAAACTCACAAGAGACAGGAAAGATCCAAAAAATAACTTCCCTTGGCAGAAAGAATGACAATTTTTAAATAAAAATAGATTCTGCATGATGTTGTCTATTATCAGTGAGCAAATAGTGTTACCAACCTGCTTGTGGTGCTCCTCTTCAAGAGTATAATTTAGTGGGCCCACGTGAATCTGGGTATGTTTCTCTAAGTCGACCTCAATAACTTCTGTTTCAAATCTGTGGATGTTTGGTGGAAGTACCGATCGAAGTTGTACAAGATACTTACCTTTTGGTAAGTCCTTCACCTGGAAGAAGTTGGATAAAGGCAATGGCAAGGTGGATTCAACCTTAGATGGGTCATTAGCTGATCTAATTTCCACCCTGAGATGTTCCCGTAGCTCTTTAATTCTTTTTCCTTCCACATGACCACTTAAAATTGTCATGTGCGGTTGTTCAAACACCAAAAAATCCAAATCCTTGATATCCCCTATTCCAATCTACAAAAAATATGCCAAATAAACAAATTCAATGTCAATCAGTAAACTGTAATCTATAGACCCAAACAATGTATTAACCCACAAACTTGAATCATTTGGAGAAAAAAAGTAACTACACAAAAATTTAATAATTGCAACAATGGATGGTACCTAAAGAATAAATCATCTCAAACTATATCAGATGAGTGATAGGGAAAACTATATCATACACTCCTATTGGGAACCAATAATCTTACTATAAATAATTTAAGCTCTTTTAAGTACAATTTATCTCATTCTTCCGATAAACCCCAACTTAGTAAACATCATAAGCATCCCAGATAGTTACTATGTAGTTATGAGAATGAACTGAAGGCTAGCAAATTTATATGAGCTTATCAGGATTTTAGGACGCACAACTCAGCTTTTACTATTTTCTGTACGGGTATAAAACTGATTTAAGCTACATGAACAAAGGTTTTGCCATGATTAAAAAAAAACTTTTACAGCAGCTTTCTCATGCAGTAAAAATCTGATCCATGTCTACTAGGATTAAAAAAAATCAGAATGACTCTTGAATTCACGAGAGCGAGGGCATAATGAATGCAACCACAGATAAAAGCATAAATGATATTGGTTTTAATTTTACTTTGATGCAACATGGATGCAAAAATCACAATTACACCACAATAACAACGTACGAGTGCCTCACCTCAGCAACAACAGATTCAGGAGATGCACGTTCAATCTGATTATCAAGGTCACCCTTTTTCCCAACTTTAATTAAGTAGACCGTATCAGGTAGGAGACCTCTCAGGCGATAACTTCCTGACGAATCTGTTAAAGTCTCCTCATAATAACCCTTTGAGTCTGATCGGGCTTCAACTAAAACACCTTCTTTCGGCTGCCCAGACAACAGAGTAACAGAACCCATGGCACTGTTACAAAGGTTCCACAATCTTAAGTTCTGATCCCAAGTGTTAAAAACAAATGAATGTAAAAGGTCACCGGGCACTAGGGAAAGAATTGCATACCTGTAAGCAACACGAGTAGCCTGGAATACTACTTCCTGAGACTCGCCAGAACCAAGTTCAATAGCCTGTGCAGGAGGCCAGAAAGCATATTCCTGAAGAAAAAAACAACTATAACTACTGGCATAACACAACTACTGGCATCAGATATTGATGCCTTTTAATTCATCTAGCTCTGTCAATATTAACTTGCATGCACTATCAGTAACATTTCATAGACAATAGCAAGAGACCGTGACTGATAACTAAATTACAGAGTTGCCCACAACAGATTATGATGTCTGGGCTGCAAAAGTAATATATTGCCGAAGGGAAGTTAAATGAACTAAAGAATTTTTAAACGCACTGTTTCTGGGCATTTTGAGTGAAAGCTTCGAATTCAAAAGCAAGTTCATACTTTTCCTTGAGAAACAAGATAAACAACAAGCAAAGATTCCGCCCATAAGTTAGTTTTTGGAGGAATACCTTAAGCAAAGGTCTGAGATAAAAGCTCCCCGGAAATAAATTATCAAATAGGAAAGTCCCACCAGCACCAGCCACTGAATTGTTTCTATAACCATCTTCACCACTCAATGATAACAGAACGGAAGGAAAAAGTTCTTTGGAATCTTCTTCTGAATATATATGTACTGATATTTGACTGAGCTTCTGACAGGAAAATGAATTAGGTCCAATTGCCTTTACATGATAGCCAGGCTGCGAGGAAGAAGTAACCAACAACATAGCAATGAATTGTAAGATTAAAAGTACATAAAAGTTTCATTGTACTTGTAAAGATTAAACGGGCTTCCGTAAAGATAGAAGATTTGACACTAGACAGACTCTTGCAGAGGACTTCAACCGACATGAGGCTAACTATAAGAAAGATTTAGTGCCGTTTTTGAATTTTCAATTCAGGTAGTGCCCAAAATAAATAAATTTTATTATAAAAATAATAATTAAAAATTAATTTTACATATAATTAAAATCTTATATTTATAAAAAATTATTTAATATTTAAAAGGAATTTAATATAAAAGTGTTACAAAACTTATAGAAGCAATATCATATTAATAAAAATGAAAAATTTATGATTTATAATATTGTAATATATTTTTTTATTATGCATATGACATGAAAACACAACACGAAACTGACATGAATTCACATGGTACATGACATGACACGACACATATTCATTTTGTGTTGTATTTGCATTTAGACTTTTGGTACACAGAACATAAAGTGCACAAAAACACGACATTATTGCTGGGTCTAATTAATAGTCTATTGCAATCAAATACTAGACAAACCTTTGAAGCTTCAACGTTGTAAGTTATATCATCATATAGGGGTCCACCAATGAAAACACCATCTTCTCCTGTGGTAGTTTCAAGTACTACTTCAGCTGGCTTCATTAGAGAATTCTGGCTATCTGCACCAGCAATGATTCTGATGTGTACATCAGGAAGGGGAGGAGAGACTGATCCTTCAATGTACAATCCCAAACGACCCAAAAATATTGGAATGGCTGCTTGGCAACCATCTTGTGATACTGCGATCTGATTCAAAAGGTGAAGAAAAACTATATGAAAAAAAAATGACAATTGACATGCTGACTTTCGAACTAAAACTTCCACCATACTTACTTGATGTTGTCTAGGATAAAATAAGATTTTCTTTTCACCACCATCTCTGCAACATATACAGGCCAGATTAAAGAATATAGTTAAATGCATCAATTACATACAAATATGAGTAAGGGCCTAGTAAGAAAAAGACAAATTGTAGCTCAAATAAAGCTACCAGCATATGCAAAAACTATAAATAGACCGTCACAGATTAACAATACTGCCTCTTGAGAAAATTTAACCCTCCAACCCTTCTTAAAAAAAATGGGGCGGACAAACGCTAAACAAAGCCTTTTATAACAATTACTGTTATATTAGCGGACAAACGCTAAAACAAAGCCTTTTATAACAATTACTGTTATATTACAACGAAGTTTTGTTAATTGACAAGCTGACGCTGATTATCCAAAGTAGAACCATTAGGAGAATTTTAGGTAAGATGGTAAAGTATAAACTATTTGTGGATCCACTATATTAAAAAAGTAAGACAGATAGTAATTACCACCCTAACCTATTTGGGATAAAAAAAACATCCTTATTTTACTCCAACAACATTCTAAGCCTTCGGTAATTATAAAAATATATTCAATTCATGAAAATATAAGCAAGTAACCACTTAAAATATAACAAGTCACCTATAAAACATAGAAAGATCTAAGAATCAAATTAGGCATTTCAATCAGAAAGCAAAAAAGTTCTCGGGTTAGTAATGACCTTTCAACCAAGGTACAATCAAACATCAAGACAATAGTATTTGAAACATATTAGAATGGGGTACATATGACGTTAAGCACCTAAGAAGCAAGGAGATGGGAAGTGGCATTGGCAGTAGCAGGCATACAGACACAGGACATGCATACGGCAAGAAAAATGAATAAAGGTGAAGAAAAGTTAAGAAAGTGGGGGCAAGTTAATGGGACCCCTTAATTTTTGCAAAGAAAAAATTGCTATTTTAGGATATGTTAACAATCTATTGGGACATCAAAGAATAGAAAGTGTTAACAATTTATTGGGATGGAGGGAGTAGAATTTAAAAAAACATTAAGATGAAATATAACTTGATTACATATAATTTTTTTTGTTACAGATATATACAAAAGATTCTACACTAGATTCCATTTTACATATGATTTTTAATTTATATGAGATTCTACTTTAGGTTCGATGTGTTAAGCCTAATTGTTGTTAAATGTTGTGTTTTAATATTGACCTAACTAACCGCAATTACAACTACTTGTGCACACTATGCAGTTTCTTTATTTATCAAATAATAAGAAGTTCAAACTACAGTGTGAACTTCGCAGAAATGACCTTTAGGTTGGCTTTGGGTATTGAACTTTAAAAGGTCCACTTGCTGATATATAAATTAGAAGCACAAATAATCTATGTCCTCGACAAGTGCCTAATGGTTCTAATTGGGCACTGCAGTATTCTGCTCCCGCAATTTCTCAGTTAAGCACTTTGATCCAACATATTCGCTTCAGGTTGTGGCACTCTTAACATTTGCAAAATACCTGGGTATGCTCCAGTTGTATTAAAAAAGGGGGAGAGGAACAAATGTGGTAATCGAGTAAGAGTTACAAAGAAAATTGCATGTGAAAGGGATGGATGGAGGTGTATGTGACAAAAATGGAAGAGTAAAGGAATGATAATACTTTTTAAAACAATAGAAGGGGGTGAGATTTTGTTCAAACTACTGGATGAGTTCAATACTAGACTAAATATCATGTTTAATGTTACAAATTATTAAATGAAGTGAAATATATGAGAGAAATAAGTGTTTATGTTGGTACAAAATTCAACTACAACCAAAAATAGTTTTTTGACAGGTTTGAGACTGAGAAGAAAAAGATATTTGCACGTGCTTCAATTATGAGAAAATTTGGTTCTTGAGGCAAAGAATAATAGAACTGTTCTTTCCCTGCTCCCAGTAACATAGGACAAAAGTTTAAACAGATTAAAAGTGAAAAGTTGCATTTCAACATGGAAAAGACCACCAAACGTTATATGCATTGCAACAGAAAACAACTAAGCTACGTACCTTGCGTCCCGAGGAACAAATGTAAGTTTCTCGCCAGGGTTAGCCCATAACGAATATCCGAAGATAGACACACCTGGTTGACCATTCCTAGCACCTACTAATTTGGCACTAGTACCCACAACAAATGTACCCTCACTGTTTAGGATGTCTATTAATATAGTGTCAGCTCTCGTGTCTAAATCATCAACGGAGCTTGATTCAATTGATATTTCACCTTTCAGAAGATATTTCTCTCCTTTTAGACTCACTGGCTATGGAAACAAAAAAGCAGCTAGTTAACTGGGAATTCCAAATGATAAGGCAGTCCCATTGTTGTCACGGCGGTCGACTAGTCGCGACTAGTCGACTGGAGAGCTCGACTTGCAAATTGTCGACTAATCGGTCGACTTATCGACTAGTCGGTCGACTAGTGCAAAATCCAATCAAAATTTAGAACACAAAATTAATATAAATTCTAAAAACCTACTCAACATCAGCAACAATCAACATGCTTATTTCAACATATATATCTTTATTTGGGTGTGTTTATGTATGTATAAATTGATTAAAACTGAATATACATATAGTAAAAAAAAATTATATATTTGTATAGTCAGCTTATCTATGTGAGTATATAGAAGGGAAAATAGAGATGTTTGTGTTTAACATCTCTATTTTGTGATTGATATATATATATATGTATATGAGTATGAGAATGTTAAACTTTTGTTGTGGAATGCCAAGTATATAAGATATATATAATTATATTTAATTAATTATTATTAATTTATCGACTAGTCCACGACTATTCGACTAGTCGACAAGCTCGTCCTCCATCGACTCGACTCGACTTGTCAACGTGACAACCATGGGCAGTAGTAGAACAAAACACAATGTTATCACAGGAAAACTTAAAAGTTACAAGAGTGGTACCGAAGGATCAGAAGTATCAATTTTCACGGGCGAGCTACCAAAGAAAATACACGAATTAACGAAGTGAAGTTCATGTACTCCTGGAGTTTCCACACAATTTTTTTGTGAGCCTTTCTGCAATTTTCAAGAAAATAGCCAAAAAATTAAGAAAGAACAATAGTTTTGTACATAGTGATTATATTTGGCAAGTGTCATATAAGATTTAAGTAGATTAAATTTTCTTGCAGAAGAGAATAACCTCAATTTTCAAGTTCATGTGGGAACCATCTGGTTGACTTAAGTACGCATCTACCGGATGTGTGGAGACAACATTGACCCAGTAACCCTTTTGAACAAATGAAATCCCATTAACATCCTCCGTCCCTACATCCACATCAAAAGATTTTTTATCCCAGCACCAGTTATCTTCTGACAATCCTGGAGCCTGGTGTTTGATCTGAAAAATGAAAGCAGTAGTTTTAAGATTGACAAAAATGAAAACAATAAATTATGAATCACAATTGCGAGAAATACTAGTCCCAAGAAATTTGAAGGCTCTATTAACACAGTAGCAAAGGAAGGTATGCTGTTACACTACATAGTCCTTGACTCCTTGTGTTTCACAGCTTCAGCATGAAAGATGAAAAAGGCAAAAGGACAAAGTATAATAAGAGTGCAACACTCCAGCACGATACCTCAAGCCTGTATTTCCCTGGTAGAATGTTAGGAAACAGAAATTCACTACTCTGATCAGTCAAACTAATTGTCTTCCTCTCTTTATTACTGCTACCACCCAATCTTACGAGGGTAACATAAACATAAGAGCCACAATTTTCCTTGCACATGACTGAACCAATGACATTTACTTGTGCCTGATTCATTCCAAAAAAAATAGTATGTTAACAATGTGGAACTTGTATGATTAAATACAGTTCACTGTGACTACCTAACCAATAGCAGCACATACTTTGACTATATGTAGGGAAAAACACCAATGTTAATATTCAAAAAAACTGTATCCCAATTTATTTAAAGAAGAATGTAAAACAAGACAAAGATACTCTTAATAACGCCCTCAAACTTGGATCTGGCTTCTCTCTATATTGCTAGGTGAGCAACAACAGACATTTTTAATGAAGAAAAATAGACGATTTAGAGGCAGACTAAGGTAAAATAGATTAGTCTGAGCAGCCTTTGCAACTACCTGATGGAATCTGACATTTAGTAATGGTCTGTTGACATTGACATCGACATAAGGAGGCAAGAGCAAGAGCTCTGGTGCACGCTCAGGCTTGGCTGCAAAAGATGACAAGCGATAGTCACCTGGTAGAACCTGAAAACCATTCAAGTACCATTGATTAATCTCAAATTTATGACCCCAACCCATAGTGCAGTTCCAGAAACTTCAAGGAGGATAAAGTATAGCAGAATTAGAGACACTGGACAGGCAAAATTAGCAAACAACCAACTAGACATGTATCGACATACCTCAAAGCAAAAATTACCGCTATCATCAGTCTGTCTTACTTGAGGCTTAACATTCTCCGGTCCATGAGTTAAAGCAACCTGAAACACATGCATAATCGATAAAAATAAGAATATCACAGGGTATAGGCATGAACGGAAATATGCAGAGTTAATAGCACATGTCTGCGAATGAAAATTTCATGCCTAGCACTGAGATTAAATAAAGGAGTTAATGATAACAAATGAATATATTGGGAGACCCCATTCTTGAATGATATTGTTTAAGAATGAACAACTATATAAGTAAACTATGAGGCCCAATCCCTACCTCAAAATCTTTGAAAATTAAGAATTCAGGTAATGTAATACATGTTCTTGCGAATTGCGTAATCGCATATGCACATTATGTTACATGTTCTGTGCCCTTTATCTGAAGCTTATAAAGGTAATATATTTATTGATGCAAAAAAATGCATTACAAAAGAACATTGTAGTTACCTTCGCTTTATAACCAGGAGAGACTGTCTGTACTAGGCCACAGACATCATAAGAGATTGCTTTGATATCAACCACCGAAGCCATGTTTGGCAGAACCTAACAAACAGATAATATGAGTTCTTGGATGAGAGATAGAGGGAGGGAGCAGTAATACCCAACTTGGTGGCTACCTAATAATTGCAATGAAACGACTCACTTATTCTCACATACTACATCCTCAAGATGTCTCAAGTACAACTGGCATGCCAGTTAGATTGACTGTTCGGGTTTTAATTGTTTTTTTGGGTCCCGCGCTTACATAAAAACTCTTTAAGACATCCACATTTTTAAAGAATAATAAGTTTTGCTTTAAACACCCTAACAAGAAGATATGGAGTATAATTAAGACTTCGATCAAATTCTTGAGACAACATAACTACTTGAGAACTCCAATATAGAATATGATAAGTATTAGCTTTACTTTACCATGAAATCATGCAGCTTGTCAAACTTGTAATGCTCTTTCTTTGCTTCTATCGTATAACGTTTAGATGTCACCTGGAAAAGATAGGAATACTGTTGAGTTCAGGTGAATTTCACAAGCTAAGATCATACAGATCATATACCCCTAGTAGTAATTTACAAAAAAATAATTAGAAAAATAAGATATAAATTTACTTTCATATGAGGAAAAACTAAATTACAAATGTCACGGTACAAGGAAATAGCAAAGGTAGGAACATCATAAATGATGGTTCAGATAGATGAAAGAGTAAGTTGCTGACCATTTATACTAATTTCTTCATTCCCACTTAACAAAGGGTTACTAAGTGCCTCCGAGTCCTAGTTATGATGCTTTCGCAAAACCTAATTTTACTTTTTCATTTCTACGATAGATCAACTTCGAAAAAGGAGTAGATAACTAATGGATGTGTACCCTATAAACGTGTATCCCTGACACAAGTTTACAAAAAATAAACACTGCTAAAATAAATTTGTATCAAGAGATAGACAGATAAATAGTAACTGTGGTTTACAAGTACCAGTAGCTACAGAAGAAAATGATTTTTTTACTGAAATCAAGGGCAACAAGACAACAGTCTAATTTTATGTCACAGACAAGATAACATATAACTTTATAAAAGAATAACAATAGAATTTTTCCTTAATTTAATTCTAGACTCGTATGCCAGAAAAAAAAAATCTTGGTAAGAATCAAAACCATACAAATTATTCATTCAGATTAAAAAAATGAAGGAAAGTTGCCTAGGAAAAACTACATAAGAATGTAAAATACCAACTCAACTTGGCATGCAAACTGAGAGGCAAAACTTAGACTCAGGGTAAACTAATTTCAAGAGAACATCGAAACATTTTTTATGTAAATCTCTCGTAATATGTCCCCTGGAATAAATTTACCTGGTCAAGCTTGTAATATCCTTCTTTATCAGTAATTGACTTTTCTTGGCCATCTACTATAATTTTTACACCATCCACTCCCATGTTATTTCCATCAACTACACGACCACCGACAGAAAATCCAGTAACCTGCACATCCAAAATTTTCCAGAATGAAATCCCAAAAACTATGGCATGCTAATGTTATCCCAAAAGCAAGCAAAGTTCCAAATTCTGAGAAAACTGCAAAGTTAGCATCAACAAAGACCCACCTTTATAAATCTTCAATGTCGATAGTACTACTTTCTCTTCATAAATGGATTATTTAGGTACTAGGAATGGAAATATAATGCACTATATCATGGACTTGAAAGCCACATTTATATCTATAATTATGGTTTGGAATTATCTTAGACTACACAATGCTATGTTTATTTCTAGGAATAAATAAACCCACAACTATTAGAATATGTGCTCTTGTTCTATATAAAACTTGGTCGTTAAGTTATCCATCACTCATACATCACTTTTTACTTCTTTTACATGGAATTTAGAATAAGTATACCTAGGCAGGGTATAGGATTAAATATCTAGCCTCAAAAGAACCTGAAGGGTAAAAGACTAAAAGGTGAAGACAAATAGTTCATCGTTTTAAAATAAAAAATTTACTTAAAAAAATGAGTGCAGATTGGTAATTGTTCAGTGTACTGTGGAAGATATGGATCGCGGAGAGAGCATCTACCAACAATAGAAAAGTTTTAAACACTGCATTGCAAGAAAAAAACAACAATACCAAATATCCATCACAGGAGAACTGTATAGTGCACCTGAAATTTCTGGGGGATGGTTGCATGCTCATGATGAACTGATACAAACAAGAATGGAGGTGAAACATCAAACACAGTGTTCTCTCCCTTGTAGAATGGAATCAGCTTGTATACCCCTGCAGATACGACACAGGTATATGTAATAAATAAATAAATAAGAATATGATATGTTAAAGTTCAAAACTAGCATAAATGTTCCAAATACAACATAACAACGAACAAAATACCAGTATATTCCAAGACACACAACAACAACAATTAATATACTAAATGGTACATGCAAAATCATTTAATGCATGAGAGTTGTTTCATAGGTTCCTCCATAGGAAAAAAGAAGAGCATCTCGGTTGACTATACTCTTGCATAAAACACAGGATGCACATGATAATCCAATTTTTCGGCATTTCATTATCTTCAAATATATAGTCAAATTTTGTGAGCAGAATTTAACACAAGTTATGTTGCACCAAAGAAACATTAGGCAGTCACCAAGCTCATTGTCTCAAACTCAATCTAGCATAGAATTAAAGTAAAGTCTATGAACCCGAATTACTAACAAATATTGGATATAATTAGTACAATAATGCTCACATAATAGAGAATACAAAATAAAATGTTGTGAATTCAATTAGTAGATCTGATTTGTAAATTTTAGTAACAAGAAATTTTCATCTTGGTACATGTCTCGAGGGTCACGATGAAGGAGACACAAAAGGCACATAATTGAAACAGGTGTTCTATGCATTAGTCATTCGAAAAAATAGATTATATAAAAGAACACAGCTTTTGCAGATATAAACGAAAAGCATCAGACACTAGGCATTACCGCAGGGAATAGATTTGAATTTAAACACTCCATCAGCATCAGATATAGCATGACAAAGAGCTTTGCTCTCGCCAGGAGAATCACTAAAACCCTGGGGGCAATTCACCTCCAAGACATCATCTGAATATAAATATATATGAACACCCAATAAAGGATTTCCCTGCATAAGAAAGGTTGATAAATTATGCATTAGCTTAAATTCAAAAGGATATTATTTTATAACTAGAATAATTAAAAAACCAAATTTATTCACTGCCATTTTTGATAACCTGGTCCATATCTAAAACTTGTTTAAACAAAAATGAAGTGGGGATGTACACACCTCTCAGTACAAATATGTTCGTGATGCTTTCCACAATTTTTAACAGATCTAACATTTGGTCCGTAAATGTGCAAATAATTGATAATCTGGAAATATTACAACTAAATTGTAGACATGATGGTCTTGATAAATTTCAGAAACAGAAGGGTGTCTTCTAATTGCAGCAGTAGTCCATCCGTGAATGCACAAATGTTATAAAAAAATTAAAGATTTAGTACAAATACAATTACATTCATGAGCGGTTTCTGATAACTGATTAGTATGGACCTTAGGCAGGTTTGGTTCCTACTAGTAAGTAGAACCTATTTTTACTATGAAGATTGAATGCTAAAAGTTGTACCTACTGTCTATTAGTTAAAAAAGGATCATAGCTTAGCACAATCAAAATGTTTAGGGCTTTAGTAAGGAGATCACAAACAATAATCTTGTGGTGCGATGGAGCAAAAGAACAAGAAAAAATTATCACCTGAGCAACAACCAGTCCATGAATATCATAGCCAGGGACAAAAAAAATGTCATCAATTAGAGCGTTTCTGAAGCCCAATTCCACCTATAATAAGTGTTAGTTTCACAGTATTAGAACATAGAATATTGTGGCAATGTAGCATCCCTTCAACAATAGGAGATTGGGAGAAAGGCAGTACTAAAGGAAAAAAGAATTTGTGGATAGAACTCACACCTCTGTGGAACCTTTGACTTCAATGGGCAAATCATGATGTGCAGCACGTATATTGTACTTCCCTATATTCAAGACTTTTTTTTAGAATAACCAGACCTACGCTTTGTGCTAAAAAATAGATAAGGACACCAAGTATACTGATAACTTATAGACTGAAGAGGTATAACTTAAGAAAACTAAATCATAAAAGTAAAAAAAAAATACAAAATCAAAATATTAAATAGAACGAAGTTCTAAATAATTTAACTAAAAAGTTAAATTAATCTTAGATCTTTTCTGCCAGCGCATTGTGAAGGGTAAATAGTAGATGGGTTGAATATGAAAACATGTTCATGAATGGAAATCCTCGAGCTTGAAGATATAATCTGAGCTCAGTACAAGCTCCTTGAGCTTGCATGACTTTATTATAGATGATTTTCATTTGGAAAGTTCATAATCACCATATTCACCATATTTTAACAATGCAAATCTATGTAATAAAAAGAAAAAATAAAATAAATTATTCACTGGGAATTTCTCAAAATAAAGTTAAAATAAATTACCTGTCCCCGTATTACAATGGAATATCTTCTCATGTTATGGTGTAGATAAATGCATAGATAACATGTTTTGCAAGGCAAGAATTTTAAACAACAAAATTATCGAAATAAAAAATTAAAAAGATAGATCCGCAGCCCTAGGGTTTCCAAACTGATGAAGGGAGAAAAGATGACAGATCCCAACTCATAGCTAAGAGAGAGCATTTTCTAATAACCAGTATAATTCAGTTCAAAAAATCTCAAGACAATTAATTAAAAAATTTCCTTCTATAGAAGTAGAACCCCAACTAATACTGATACTCATGAAACAATGATAATCAATATCTGAGATAAATTTCATTGAACTGTTACAATGATATTATTCTCAGGTACTAGCATCACATAATTACGGCTTACGAACTAATTTTTAATTTCTTGCTCCTCATGATCATATACTAGCAACATCTTAGTATTTTCAATCTTATTTGTTTGCATGCAGAACTGATCTGCAACTACATATTGCATCTTTTATATACTAGTCTTTCTAAGCAAGGAATGCAGGCAGTTAGTATGGGACAGCAGCCTTAAATGGCCAGTTACTACATAGCTCCAGAGTTTGGTTCAAGTATACGCCTACACCGGTATCTATATTTTAAATTATCATGTATACCATATATTCGGATTATGACTTAACCATCCTATTCCAGGTAAAGATGATACCAATGAATAAAAATCAGTATGTAACTATATACAAATACACATTAATTAAAATAGACTGCAAGAGCAGCTACGGGGCATTTAGAAATAATACTACTCTTTAAGGCAATTTGTCAATATATAAAATAAGTCCATCAATCACAAAAAAGTGTGAACTAAGAAATTTGGTACTAACTAACAAATTAATTATTAATATGAATCTCCTTAAAACTGGGTTGCCAAAGTAATATGATAGGCTTTTGGATTCGGAAAGAGCTAACTGTAGTACTACTTGTACAATAAACTAAATAAGTGTTTGCAAGCGTCCAGGTTAATGAAAAAAAAAACATAATTCCTTTCAATTTTTAAAGTGAAAACCTATATAATCCAAGCTTTATGCTATGCGCTAATTCCAAAGCTTATTTCATATATACGTTCCAAGCAATAAACAAGTTAATCTTGTGGATTTACAAGCCACGGCTTGTGACTAACAAACAAGTCCAGCTTCACGAGTAAATGGCACAAAAAGTAATCCTCAAGGGACGGCCAGGAGGTTTCTCCTTAGGAACGAATTGAGCTTATTAGCTCATTTAATGAGCAATGATATATTGGTGCTTTGGTCAGCTTTTCAAAGTATTATGATGTCATAAACAGATAAATGGCTAAACAAATTTCTACGACAATCGACCATAATGTGTACATGCATAATCTTTATTAAAGTGGGAAAGTATCTTCACCTGGAACAATGTTTGAGAAAGAGTAACTTCCGTCAGTGGATGTCAAAACAGATGATGTGATAACATCCGAAGATTGATGCAAAAGCTGAACTGTTACACTTGATGGACCACCACTTTTGCTGGAACAGCTCTCCCCACCAACAGCTCCAACAACTCTACCTGATACAGTGAACCTGGAAAGGTACTACTTCAGAATAGCCAAGGGAAACAACACCTATGCACATCGAAGAACTAGTAACACACACAAACACACACACACACACATATATATGACATGGAGAAAAGATTTATATAATTGCAAACTAAGCAAGACTCCAAGGTGATCATGGTTAGACAGACCCTGTAAATTGAAAATTTATATCTTCATTGGCATTGCAACCATTGTGGTCAACAACCACCGGAACCTACAAATATTAGTAATTTATGTCAGAGCATAAAACAAGGTTACTGAAACGTATAGCTCTTTAGAAAGAGGACAGAAAGGAACTATTCAACTGACAACAAAACAAACCAACTTTAACTTACTTGAATTGGATCCCATGACCATCCTTCAGGTCCCTTTATTTTAATCAGAAAGGATCCCTGCAGTGGAATATTTTTGCATAAGAACAATTCATTCATACTATAGGTATGCTACAAAAATTTAATAAGACTTTTTAACATAGATGAAGTTTGGATATTCTATGACATAGATCATTAAGTACTCTGGGGATGCAAAGGCACTACGAAGGCCATTAGGTCTTAAATTCGAATCGCACCTCACCAAAAACAAGATTATTCACTAAAAATATCGCCAACAGATCATGAAGTGAAGCTACTTCTTCAAACTCATGGTTCACTATGCAATTATATATATATATATGTTAATAAAAATATTTTATTGAAGTAGTTGATACCTACATTATAGCGCTCAAACCCTAGCAGATCAAACACATTGTTCACACTAAACTAATCCACGAGGCACATTAAAAATTAAATGAGTGTAGGAAATCAACAATCGTCGATCTGTTGGGAATCCACATTAAACATACATATATATGACCACTTGACCAATCCATTTTCGAAGTACTGAGACCAAGTAAAGCAAATGCCAGTCCCAGTAGATTAGAGACGTTATCTACTTTAGGCAAGTTTTAAAATTCTAAAATTGTGTTTCCATATTTGGCTCTTACATACTTTATATATTCCAATCTCACTAAACCATACAAGAACCTAGCCAGATATCTCTGTTGTTATGCAGATACATAAATTTTGCTTTTGAACTTCTGTATTAAATTTTTAATTGCCAAAAAAAATATACATTTTGTATCTTAGTTTTGAACTGCAATCCTTTCCAAGAAGTTTGCCCAAAGAATAAGAGCATTTTAAAAATTCAACCAAGGCAGCACCAAGTTAGTTACCCTGGAAAATCATGTTTATAGTTCCTTGCAAAGGAATTTCATGTTAGTACAGAGTACAGACTCACTATGGGTGCCGCTGGAGCGGAAAATGCATAATACAAATGAAAATACCTTGTCATAAACTGGAATGAAGTAGTAGCCGTTAGGAGCACACTGTGTTCTATCTTTCACCAATCCATCAACAGTCCTAAGCTCAACCTGCAGGGTGTTAAATTCCATTTTTTCCTCATGTACACCAATTTTTCTTATAAGCATTATTTTTCAACTAGCAGAAATTTAACAAAGATCACAATAAAAGAATTACTTGCTAACATACAGAAATAATCAATTATATAAAAACATTATACTCCAGCACTTGTCATCAATTTAAAACTAGTTAAAAGCAAATACAGAGGATAACGCAATTGGGATTCCATTTTTCATAGTTTTAAATAACATGCTAATCTGCATCTTCTTAGCCGGACCATAAGGTTCTAACAATCCAAAAACATAAGAAAGAACATACTAAATCGAAAGAAATGACTAAAATAACAAAAATAACACTATACTTGCAATTTAAAATTCTAAACACGTAGCTTACCAAAATAATAACCAACAATAACAGTACAAGACTACACACACAAACACTCAGACACTATTGACCACTACAACTTTATACTGTTTCCTCGAACAAAAATGCATTTTCAATCCATCCTTCAATGCCAGAAGCTTATCCTAATTAAGTGAAACATGAATATAGAAATATAGAATTTGTACCGTAATATGTGAATAATCTAATTTCGCATCAGTCGGCTTCCTTGACTTGATCAAAGCGGAACTCGCCTACACCACAAACACTAATTAATCCAAAATAACCCAATGTAAAACTAAAACTAAAATTCAGCAGCAACGAACTTAAAATCGAGCAGTAAAACAAATACATATACTCCAAATTAAAAACATGATATATGTTAATACAGATACAAATTAATCTGGTCTAATAATTAAACGATCAATCGAAACAGAAACAAATTAAAAATATATAGTCACCTCGACGAATCCGCCGCAGCCTAGAATAGAATCGGCGAGAGAGGGATAGATTGGATTGAGAGTTATAAATAAGCAAGTGATAACGAGGAGAGTATGTGTAATCGCCATGGGCGAGATTGATTTGAGAGAGAGGGAGAGATCTGTGAGATAAACAGATCTGAATAGAGGAGTGAAAAGTTCAACTCAGCATCAATGTGTATATATGTGTGTGTATTTGTTAATTACAAAATTTACAGTTCTGTAGTGCAGTGTAGCTAATTAGATGAAAAAGGGTTTATCAGCTGGGTTTTTACCGGTTAGGGTCGTTAATTTGCTTGTTAATACATCTTTTGTTGAACTTGCTTGTTAATACTTCGTCCTTGTATTATACGTCATGTTTTCACTTTTATATAGTTAAATTGATGATTGGTTTTTAACCGATAAAAATGGTGTATCATTTTAAAAAAAATATATACATTTTAAAAAGAATTAGATATATTTTCCGATGACGTAAGTTTTCAAATTTATTTAAGAATAAATTAAATGTAATTCGCGGTCAAAATATGATAAAATTGACTATATAGTATATACTAGTCAAAACTGGACAAATAATATAAGATGGAGGAGTACATCTTTTGTTAAATTAGTTACATTTTTTATACTATGGTGTTCAAAAGTTAGGTTTATGGTAGTGGAGAGCTCGGTTCGGTTTGGTTTTTATATAAAATCGCAACCGAAATCGAAGATATTCGGTTTTAGAAATCGAAGATATTCGGTTTTAGAAATCGAAAACCGCAACCGAATTATCGGTTTCGGTTTCGGTTTCAAAATTTCCGGTTCGGTTGCAATTTTTCAGTTTCAGTTTTAAAACGGGCAAAAGAAAAATAATTACAACTTGAAAAAAAAATAAGTTTTCTTAGGTTGATTAGCATTTTCATTTTTAACCTCAAATCCGAGATTTATTTCTTTTAGATCTTTTCTTAACTAACAATCAAATTAATCACAAAAGGAATAACGGTCGTCGGTTTGTGCTTCATTGTATTTGCATGCCCCATATTTTGACTCACTAACAATCTTTTTACAAAGATGAGTTAGTTGATTTGTTAAGCCACATTTCTGACATTGTTTCCTAGGGGCATCTACAATATAAGCATAATTTTTTCTTTTGTTGACTCCATTTTTCCCATTCCTGTTTTTTCTTCTTCACTGTGCTTTCATTCTTTGATTCAGTTTTAGATGTCTTGGTGACTGGACTAGTCTCAGGCTTTTTCTCACTTTCAGTGTTGATAGTTGATTTTACATTTTTATTGCCTTCATCTTCATCGACAATTTTTTTCTTGATGATGAGCTCTTCTTCACTGAGATTCACCTCACAGGCTTTGAACAATTGTTATGTTAACACAAGGTTTATTCTTTTCAAAAATATTGGCCACGTAGTTGAGAAGCATTTTTAAATGATTTAAGTTTACGTTTATTTTTCTCAATTTTATCTCTCAGTGTAGCCTTTATCTCATCTGCACATTTTAGCTTATTTTTAAGATATTCATTTTCTTGCATAACTGACTCTAGGCTCACAAGCTACAACTCTAGTTCTTGTTTCTCAATTTCCAGTTTATCATTCACTTTTGATAATCTATTTATTTCCTCAGTGGAAGCCATCATGTTTGTGTGAATGTGAAACATTTCCATACTCATATTTTAACAGTTTCCTTATATTGTGAAACATTCAAATCAACGGTGGTTAGGATAGGTACCCCAAACTTTGATGTAGATGATTCTCCTTCCTCCAAGGCTATGAGAACAGTTTCCATATTCTTCATCGTCATCTTCATCATTTGTGTCATCCCAACTTTTTTCCTCGGCAATATAAACCGTGACGCCCTCCAAACCCGGGTCAGAAGTTTAGGGCTTACAACACACACACTACAATATATAAACATGTATATAAAATATTATATGCATTGACCCTTCTTTACACAACCACGGATCGTAACAGGTTAAAGTATGAAAACAAGCCACAACTGTAACTTTTATTATATCGTATCAAATCCCAACTAGTTCAACTTACAATTGATAATGATATCGTTCTTACAATCTTGCATAACTCATCTACAATATAAAGCTCCTGCTAGCTCGATCCGACTTAAACTGGAATCCTAGCTCGCATGCTGGATTGGGAATCCTCATTACCAACAATTTCCTTTTCAACTATTGAAAACATAAAAAGGTTTGCAAGAGTGAGCTAACTAGCTCAGCAAGTCATAATAGCAATAATTGAGGTTAAACAATTATCAATTGAAATGATTCAGAAGAATCAAGTTTTTGAATAAGCAATGATTAGAATTGGATATTCACTTTTTATTTTAAAAACCAAGATTAGGTTGCTGATCAGTCGCGCACTAACCCCGAGTTAGGCTCCCAGCTTTGCTCTATATATTGGATCTAAGGCACACACTAGCCTATTATGACCAAGAATCTGGTCCGACCACGAATTTGGTCCACATTTAAAAATAATCCAATTCCAGAATAACAATATGATAAACAATGTAATTCAATAAGCCGAATTATAAACAACATTTATCTTGAAGCATAGGGTGATTCACAATATCATGAAAGTATAACAAGGAATTCAAAAAGACTGGCTTTTAATCAAGGAAATAATCAGAAAGTAGAAGACCAAGGGTTCAAGGGTTATAAGGATTGGTCTTCTGTTAAACAAGGAATAAGGGTTGGTTGTTAGGCACAAAACACGCGCTAATAATTCACGCAAGTATACGCATTCGCAAGTAATATAGAATAATTTCTAGTTCGTTCCCATAAAGACTCAGACTAATTATGTTCAATTACACTTACTCACCAATGTATGATTACTTCTCAATGTCAAGACAATAACACTTAGATTTGATTAACTAATTATGAACTATAATTAACTACGAGAATTAAACACTTAATTGACACTTGAATTAATAATATTAAACACACATGAGATCATAACTTCATTACTACTTCCTTCAATAGTTATTGTTATTACCCTTAGCATGTAACGGTGATGATATTAATCGAACAACACGAAACAGATAAAACCCACTTTCGTTGTACTAATACCATTCTACCAAATATCCACAATTAAGATAGAAGTTGAATAGGCATCAATTATGTTGAGACCCTATATGTCTACAGAATTTGACAACATAACGATTTAGGCACAAGTTATTCATTATGATTACACAGGGCAAGTAAAACGGTTAGAGTTACCCACTAATCATGCATACACATACATGAACCTATGCTAGCATGGCAAGTTCTAAACCTCAAGATCCACCGTCGCTTCACAAGAGATTAACAACCTATCTTATATGTTCGCGACGCACATAAGACGAATAAACGCAACCTATATTAGATATGATACAATCATCACACACTAAGGTATTAAACAACTAACTAAAGAATTCCATAGTAAATCTGTTACGACCCCATGATCACGATTAACCCATGATAGAACTCATCGTCACCACGGGTTCATATGAAAACATGATAATAACACACAAGAATAACTAATAAAAATACTTATTAAAACCAGAGTACGTCACAAGAGTAATAAGGTTCAAAGTAAGAAAACTAGCATCCACTACTACAACGAATAAAAGAATCACAAGAAAACGTATGCTTCCTCTTCTTCGTTGCGATGTGCTAAAACGGTCTTCTTCCTTCTCTCCTTACTCCTTGATTGATACCACGATCCTTATGTGAAACGTCTCTGAAAACTACATATATAGAAGCCCCACAAGACCCAGCCATCTCAGAAGTCAAAAGTCCAACAAAAATAGAACTCTAAAAATCAGTATTTTAATTTACGCCCCTGAGCGGCCGCCCAACAATCCTGAGCGGGCGCCCAGCCAGGCTGAGCGGACGCCCAGCACCTTACTGGAAAAATGCTTATTTTGCTCCTGTTTTCTGCTGCTTTCTGCTCCTAACTTCCCACTTGCAATGCCAAGCACTCTCTTAGGCTTATTCCTGATGAAATCTCCCCTCAAACACAAGTAATACCCTGAAATGCACAAACACTAGAAAAACGCAACAAATACACAAAATACTTGATTTCAAGACATCAATTCAAGCCATTATAAGACGTTCTAAGTGGTATAAAATGCCACTTATTACACCCCCAAACTTAAATTGATGCTTGTCCTCAAGCGTCACAGACTCAAAAACAAAACAAAAACATGCATGAATGCAATCTATATGAAATGCAGCGATCCCCCTCACAATGACTAAACCAACCAACTCACGACATCTCACAAATGCAATTAGGCGAATAAAGATCAATTAAATCATACAAACTTATAAGTGGTATTTTATACCACATAGAACATCTTATAATAGCTTGAATTGATGTCTTGAAATCAAGTATTTTGTGTATTTGATGCGTTTTTCTAGTGTTTGTGCATTTCAGGGTATTACATGCGTTTGTGGAGAGATTTCATCAAGAATAAGCCTTAGTATGTGCTTGGCATTGCAAGTGGGAAGTTAGAAGCAGAATGCAGCGAAGAACGGGAGCAAAAAAATGAATTTTCCAGAAAGTTTCTGAGCGTCCGCTCAGCTCTGCTGAGCGACCGCTCACGAAGCTGGGCGACCGCTCAGGATTGCTGAGCGGCCGCTCAGGGGCGTAAAAAAAGATACTGATTTTTAGACTCCTAATTCTGTTGAGCTTCCAACTTCTAAGATAGTTGGGTTTTGTGGGGCTTCTATATAAGTAGTTTTCAGAGACGTTTCACGTGTGTTGAATCGTAGTATCAATCGAGGAGCAAGGAGATAAGGAAGAAGACCGTTATTTCGTTGTAACAGTGGATGCTAGTTTTCTTTACTTTGAACCTATTTACTCTTGTGACGTACTCTGGTTTAATATAAGTAGTTTATTTAGTTATTCTCATGTGTTTTTTTATCATGTTTTCATATGAACCCATGGTGATGATGAGTTCAATCATGGGCTAATCGTGATCATGGGGTCGTAACGGATTTACTATGGAATTTTTTTGTTAGTTGTTTAATACATTAGTGTGTGATTATTGTATGATATCTAGTATTGGTTGTGCTTAATCATCTTATGTGCGTCGCAAACATATAAGATAGAATGTTAATCTCTTGTGAAGCGACAGTGGATCTTGAGGTTTAGAACTTGGCATGCTAGCATAGGTTCATGTATGTGTATGCATGATTAGTGGGTAACTCTAACCGTTTTACTTGCCTTGTGTAATCAAAAGGAATAACTTGTGCTTAAATCGTTATTTTGTCAAATTCTGTAGACATATAGGGTCTCAACATAATTGATGCCTATTCAACTTCTATCTTAATTGTGGATGTTTGGTAGAATGGTATTAGTACAACGAAAGTTGGCTTTTATCAGTTTCTTGTTGTTCGATTAATATCATCACCGTTACATGCTAAGGGTAATAACAATAACTATTGAAGGAAGTAGTAATGAAGTTGTGATATCATGTGTGTTTAATATTGTTAATTCAAGTATCAATTAAGTGTTTAATTCTCGTAGTTAAATGTAGTTAATAATTAGTTAATCAATTATAAGTGTTATTGTCTTGACATTGAGAAGTAATTATACATTGGTGAGTAAGTGTAATTGAACATAATTAGTGTGAGTCTCTGTGGGAACGAACTCGAAAGTATTATATATTACTTGCGAACGCATATACTTAACTGTATTATTAGCGCGTGTTTTCTGCCCGAACAAGTTTTTGGAGCCGCTGCCGGGGACTCGGCGTATTTGTTTAGTTTATGTACTTACCATCAGTGGTCATTATGACTCATTGATTAAGACTTGTTACTTATTGTTTCCGGTTGTGTTTCAGGTACTTTAGCGAGCGTTTATGCAAACACGTTCTTGTACTCGCAAGAGGACTTTAGATACGGCTGAGGAGACAGATGAAGTTCTTGATATTCCGGAGAAAATAGATTTTGAAGATTCGGATACAGAAAGTGAGCAGAAAGAACCAGTAATCATGGGTGATCGTATAGTTCCGGTAGATCCAGCTCTTATGGACTTTTCTCGGCCTAAAATTGATGACATTCAGTCAAGCATCCTTCACCCGGCTATTCAGGCTAACAATTTTGAAATCAAGCCGGGCACTATTCAGATGGTGCAGAATTCTGTTTCTTTCGGAGGTGCTGCTACTGAAGACCCCAACATGCACATCACGAATTTTGTCGAGATCTGTAGTACTTTCAAATATAATGGTGTGACTGATGAGGCTATCAAGCTGAGGCTTTTCCCATTCTCTCTGAGGGATAAAGCTAAGGAGTGGTTACATTCTGAACCAGATGGGTTCATCATTACTTGGCAAGATCTTGCATAAAAGTTCCTGGTAAAGTTCTATCCAATGGCGAAAACTGCGGCTATAAGGAGTGCTCTTACGCAGTTTGCGCAGTAGCCTACAGAATCCATGTGCGAAGCTTGGGAGCGCTAAAAGGAGATGTTGAGAAAGTGTCCACATCATGGTATGCCTAATTGGATGGTGATCACTGGTTTCTATAATGGTTTGGGGGCCCAATCTCGGCCCATGCTCGATGCAGTAGCTGGAGGCGCCTTGTGGGCCAAAAGCTATACTGAGGCTTATAATCTTATTGAGACCATGGCTGTAAATGAGCATCAAAACCCAACTCAAAGGATGATGCCTGGGAAGGTAGCAGGTATTCTGGAAGTTGATGCAGCTCCAAGCGCTGTCTTTGAAGGTCGATTCTTTAGCCACCTATGGAGTCAATCAGATAGCTATGGTCTGTGAGTTTTGTACAGGTTCTCATGCTACAGATCAGTTTTCTCTTGTTAATGAATATGTTCAGTATGTATACAATTATCAGCGACCGTAGCAGCCTGTGCCAGCTACTTATCATCCTAACAACAGAAATCATCCAAATTTCAGCTGGAGTAATAATCAGAATGCTATTCAGCAACCATATCAGCAAGGCGTAAGTAAACAGTTTAATCCACCTGGATTCCAGCAACCATAGCATTATGCTCAAAGGCAATCATATCCTCAACAAGGAGGTACTGCTCCACCTTCTAGTGCTGATTTTGAGGAACTTAAGCTGTTGTATAAAAGTCAGGCTGTTTCTATCAAGACCTTGGAAAATCAAATCGGTCAAATAGCCAATACAGTGCTCAATCGTCAACCTGGCACACTTTCCAGTGATACTGAAGTGCCAGCAGAAAGGAAGCTAAAGAGCAATTCAAGGCTATTACCTTAAGGTCTGGAAAAGTTGCTGATACTGAAAAAGCAAAAGACGGGGAAGCTGAAGTTGGTGATGAAGAAGCTTAGCAAAAGGAGAAAGCGGCGGAACCAAGGAAGACTACTGTTGAACACACTCTTCCTGAGGGTAATACAGGGGAGAAACAACTCTATCCTCCACCACATTTCCCTAAGAGATTGCAACAACAAAAGATGGATAAGCAGTTCGGTAAGTTTCTGGAGGTGTTCAAGAAACTTCACATCTATATACCTTTCACTGAGGCTCTAGAGCAAATGCCTAGTTATGCAAAATTTATGAAGAGTATTCTTTCAAGGAAGGTGTAACTGGATGACCTTGAGACCGTTGCTATAACGGAAGAGTGCAGTGCTGTGCTGCAACAAAAATTACCTCCAAAGCTTAAAGATCCAGGTAGCTTCACCATTCATTGCACCATTGGCAAGTTGTCTTTTGATAAATGCATGTGCGATTTGGGAGCAAGCATCAATCTGATGCCGTTGTCTATCTTCAAAAAGTTGAATTTTCCTGATCCAAAGCCCACCTACATGTCTCTACAATTGGCTGATCGTTCTATTACATACTCACGAGGCATAGTGGAGGATGTGCTAGTAAAGGTGGATAAGCTCTTCTTTCCTGCAGACTTTGTTATTCTGGATTTCGAGGAAGATAAGAAGATTCCCATAATTTTGGGGAGACCTTTCTTGGCTACATGCCATACCTTGATAGATGTGCAGAAAGGAGAACTTACTATGCGGGTGCAGGATCAGGATGTGACATTCAATGTGTTCCAAGCGATGAAATTCCCTACAGAAGACGAGGAGTGCTTAAAGGTGGATTTGATTGATTCTGCGGTTACTTCAGAATTTGATCATATGCTAATGCCTGATGCATTAGAGAAAGCCTTAGTGAGGGACTTTCACAGTGATGATGAGGATGGCAATGAGCAACTACAATATCTAAATGCTTCTCCTTGGAGGCGAAAGCTAGACATGCCATTTGAATCTCTTGGTACTTTTGACCTCAAGAATGCTGAAGGAAAGCTCAAACCATCTATTGAGGAAGTACCTACTTTGGAGCTTAAACCATGCCTGAACACTTGAGGTATGCTTTTTTAGGTGATGCATCTACTTTACCAGTTATTATTGTATCTGACCTTTCAGGTAGTGAGGAGGACAAGCTCTTGAGGATCTTGAGAGAATTCAAATCGGCTATTGGATGGACTATAGCAGACATAAAAGGGATCAGCCCTTCGTATTGCATGCATAAAATTCTGCTAGAGGAAGGTAGTAAGCCGACGGTTAAGCAACAGCGAAGACTTAATCCTATCATGAAAGAAGTGGTGAAGAAATAAATTATGAAGTGGTTGGATGCAGGAATCATATATCCTATTTCTGACAGTTCTTGGGTGAGCCCCGTGCAATGTGTACCTAAGAAATGAGGTATTACAGTGGTAGCAAATGAGAAGAACGAGCTCATTCCCACTCGAACAGTCACATGATGGAGGGTATGCATGGACTACAGAAAGTTGAACAAGGCCACAAGGAAGGATCACTTCCCTCTTCCATTTATTGATCAGATGCTTGACAGGTTGGCCGGTCATGAGTATTATTGTCTTCTGGATGGCTATTCGGGGTATAATCAGATTTGCATTGCACTAGAGGATCAAGAAAAAACTACCTTCACTTGTCCATTTGGCACGTTTGCATTTCGCAGAGTTTCGTTTGGCTTCTGTGGCGCACCTGCCACTTTTCAGAGATGTATGATGGCTATATTCTCTGATATCATTGGAAATAATGTCGAAGTGTTCATGGACGACTTCTCCATCTTTGGACATTCGTATGATGAATGTTTGAATAATCTTCGTGTGGTGCTCAAAAGGTGTGTGGAAACTAATTTGGTGCTCAATTGGGAAAAATGTCACTTTATGGTGCGTGAAGGCATTATTCTTGGGCATAAGGTCTCTAGCAAGGATCTTGAGGTGGACAAAGCCAATGTGGGAGTCATTTAAAATCTTCCACCACCTATTTCTGTTAAGGGAATCCGTAGTTTTCTTGGTCATGCGGGTTTTTATCGACGTTTCATTAAGGACTTCTCGACGATATCTAAGCCGTTGTGCAACTTGCTCGAGAAGGATGTGCCTTTCAAATTTGATGATGAATGCTTGGCGGCATTCGAGACTCTCAAGAAGAGTTTGATAACAGCACCAGTTATTATGGCACCTGATTGGACAGAGCCTTTTGAGATGATGTGTGATGCGAGTGATTATGTGGTGGGCGCAGTTCTTGGGCAACACAAGAATAATCTCTTTCATGTGGTCTATTATGCCAGTAAGACTTTAAATAGAGCTCAAATGAACTATACCACTACTGCGAAGGAGCTCTTGGCTATAGTCTTTGGTTTTGAAAAATTTCGATCTTATTTGCTTGGGATAAAGGTGACAGTGTTCACTGATCATGCGGCCATTCGCTATTTGGTTTCCAAGAAGGATTCGAAGCCTAGACTCATTCGTTGGGTGCTCTTGCTACAAGAATTTGAGTTAGAGATCAAGGATCGAAAAGGTACTGAGAATCAAGTAGCTAACCATCTCTCTAGATTGGAGAATCCCGATTCTACTTCACATGATAAGATATTGATCAACGAATCTTTTCCGGATGAGCAGTTGTTCGCAGTTCAGGAGGAAGAGCCATGGTTCGCAGATATTGTGAACTATCTTGTCAGCAATATAATGCCTCCTAATATGAATACAGCTCAAAAGAAGAAGTCTCTACATGAGGTGAAGTGGTACATGTGGGATGAACCGTATTTGTTTAGACAGGGAGCTGACCAGATCATAAGGAGATGTATCCCATTCTGTGAGACGGAGGGGATATTACGAGACTGCCACTCCACAGTTTATGGTGGACATTATGGTGGTGAAAAGACGACAGCTCGTATCCTGCAAGCAGGTTTTTTCTGGCCTACTTTGTTTAAGGATGCTCATCAGTTCGTTTTAAGGTGTGATCGTTGCCAAAGAGTGGGGAATCTTACGAGAAAGGATGAGATACCGTTAAATGTGATGCTTGAAGTCGAGGTCTTTGATGTTTGGGGAATCGATTTCATGGGACCATTTGTCGCGTCCTATAATAATCAGTACATCTTGCTGGCAGTCAATTATGTCTCAAAATGGGTAGAAGTCAATGCTCTACCAACGAATGATGCAAAGGTAGTGTTGAATTTTCTTCATAAGCAGATTTTCACAAGGTTTGGAATGCCACGAGTAATCATAAGTGATGAGGGGTCGCATTTCTGCAACCGTAAGTTCACTTCTATGATGCAGCGCTATAATGTGAATCATCGTGTTGCTACTGCCTATCATTCGCAAATGAATGGTCAAGCGGAAGTGTCTAATAGAGAGATCAAGCGCATTCTAGAGAAAGTTGTTTATCCATCAAGGAAAGATTGGTCTTTAAAGCTCGATGAAGCTGTTTGGGCTTACAGAACAGCATACAAGACTCCACTTGGGATGTCCCCGTTTCAACTTATTTATGGTAAGGGATGTCATTTACCTGCGGAGCTTGAGCATAAAGCTTATTGGGCGTTGAAGAAGTTGAACCTTGATCTAGATGCAGCTGGAAAGAAGCGAATGCTGTAGTTAAATGAACTTGATGAATTTCGACTACAAGCGTACGAGAACAACAAAATGTACAAGGAAAAAGTGAAAAGGTGGCACGACAGGAAGCTAAATCCTAAGTCATTCGTGCCGGGGCAGCAAGTTCTTTTATTCAACTCCTGTCTCCGACTTTTTCCTTGAAAGTTGAAATCAAGGTGGTCTGGACCTTTTATTGTCAAAACTGTGTTTCCACATGGAGCGGTGGAGATTTTTGAGAATGATCCGGGCCAAGCATTCAAGGTTAATGGTCAGTGTTTGAAGTATTACTATAGGGACACGACAAACCGGGAAGTGGTTAGTGCCATTTTATTGTCAACTTGAGCGAAGTACCCTATGTCAAGCTAATGACGAAAAAGAAGCGCTTCTTGGGAGGCAACCCATGATTTGTGACTATAGGAACCCTTAGAAGTTAGTAACCTACCCAAAACCACAAAAAAAATCTGAAAAACCAGGGTAAGAATTTTTTTTTCCAGAAGGTCCCTGAGCGTCCGCTCAGCTCTGCTGAGCGACCGCTCAGCAAGCTGGGCGACCGCTCAGGGCCCGACTGCCTGAAATTTTTTGTAAGCCTAATAAAAAGCAAAAACAAAATCATAAAACACAAAAATACAAACACAAACCCACTACCCACGAATCCTTTTCCCGTATACCCACGTTTTTAACCCTCAACCCCACTTCTAATCAAATTTTAACCCTAATCTTTACCCTATATATACATACAACTATTCCATATACTCCCCCATACACTTTCAACCTTAAACTCTCTCCCATATTCAAAAACACAATTCTTAAGCACTTTTTTCTCAGTTTTAATGGCACCCAAGAGATCCAGGACTATTGATAGCAGCAGCACTGTTCCTACTGCTGATTCTTCGAGGGGTACTGCTGCGAGACCTCATTTGTTTGATAGGGCTGCTGAGGAGGAGTAAACTAAGCTTCTGGGTAAGCCGATTTTGAAGGAGAGGGGATTCTTACCATCAGGGAGGGATGGTGAATTGTTGCCAATGATTACTGAAAAGGGTTGGATTTCTTTCTATGAGTCGCCGGAGGCGGTTCCGATGAGCGTGGTTCGCGAGTTCTATGCGAACGCAAAGGCCGAAAAGAATGGGTTTTCTGTTGTGCGTGGGCTAACGGTGGATTATCATCCTGAGGCGAATCGCCGTGTGATTGGGCAGCGACAGCGGAAGCCCACAGAGGAGAATTGGTATGAGAAGACTGATTTTGACTTGGATTTGATTTGTGCTACTCTCTGTCGGTCGGGCACGGTTTGGACGTTCAAGACTGGGACTAACGAGTATCGTCATTTTCGGGCGATTGCGATGAATAAGTATGCCCGTGCATGGAATGCCTTTATTTGTTCTAATATTCTGCCTACTTCACATGCATATGAGATTACAGTTGAGCGAGCACAGTTGTTATGGGGTATTTTGAATGAGGAGTACTATGTGGACCTTGGTGAGTTCATCTACCAAGGAATTCTGAAGTTTTTGAGGGGAGTGAAGCACATGAACATCCCTTATGCATCTACTGTTACAAAGCTTTGCCGAGCAGTGGGAGTTCAGTGGCCTTCTCACGAGCAGTTGCAGATGCCGGCCGCTTCTATTGATTCCGGGACTCTGAATGCGATGCAGGAGTGGACTGGTGGAGAGCCCGAGGAGCATGGGTTGGGTTATCGTCTTCCAGGAGGGCGTCCAGCAGATGGTGCTACCATGGCGAGACCGGGGCGTGATGAGGCAAGCTCTTTTAGAGCTCAAGAGGGTGTTGGGATGGCTGATGCCCAATATAGGAGGCTGTCGAGGAGGATGGATACTATGTACGAGACGCAGAGCAGGTTTGCTCAGGAGCTCACCCTTGCACTTGGGACTGCTTTTAGAGGCCTTGGAGCTGACATCTAGTGGCCCGTTTTTGGTGAGGACTCTGCGTATCCGCCTCCTGATACTCCACCCTCTGAGGGTGATGATGATTTCTCCGAATAGGTATACCCTGTGTTCCTTTCTACTACCTTCACTGGGGACAGTGAAGATTTTAAGTTTGGGGGTGGTAGTTAAGGAATATTTTGTGTGTGTGTCATATAGTTGCATATTCATGATAGTTTAGTTCATATAATTGCATATTTTTGCCATATAGTTTATTTTATTTTATTTTATTTTATAGCTTTATTTATCATGTCATTTAGCTCATGCATTTACCATGATCCCATTTGCGTTGCTTTACCAATTGATTTGTGATGTTGATGCGAGTGTAGTGATAGCGTTAGAGTGATGTTGAGTCTTGTAGGTTCATGCACACTTGTAATTTCACTAAGTCTTAGAGAATGCTTAATGACTAGATTGTTGTCATGGTTTGATGGTTATTGAGGTTAATCTATTGATTATGCTTAGAATTTATAATAGGTTCTTAGTGACAAAAGGCATGAAAAAAAATTGGAGTAAAAAAAATTGGAATTCATTGCTAAGTGTGGCTAGGCGTCAAATGGCTAGTAGCCGGCTCGTATTTTTATGCGAGTAGTCTAGGGTTGAGCAAGATGGAGCGAAACACACTTGCTCAGAAATTGAAAAAAAAAAGAAAAAAAAGAAGAAAAAAAAAGAAAAAAATAAGGAGTTAATGCATAATTGATCACGAATGGGCTCTTTGGTATTCGAGTTATTAAGTTCTTAGGGGACTTTGTGCCTAGTGACCTAAGGCTTTTATAGTCTGGGATCCACTGACCTAACGATCGCTAAATGGATGCCATTGTATAAGTCTATTGTGGACCTCATTCATTGCACGGTCAAATAAGCATTATTGTTGTGTTAAATAATAAGCATGATTCCATAATAAGCTCCAGTAATCTTGAACTGTTATAAGTCATTTTGTGCCTAAAATTTATTCTTCGTATAATCATGTGATTGCCTTGAGGATAGTCGAGTTATGATAATTGATCTAGTTTCGAAGCATATCTGTTAAGCATTCGCACACACCACATTTCTGGTTGCATGTTAGTGTGCATGATTTGATTGATCTTTATTCGCCTAATTGCATTTGTTTAGATGTCGTGAATTGGTTGGTTTGGTCGTAGTGAGGGGGATCGCTGCATTTCATATAGATTGCATTCATGCATGTTTTTGTTTTGTTTTTGAGTCTGTGACGCTTGAGGACAAGCATTGATTTAAGTTTGGGGGTGTGATACCTGGCATTTTATACCACTTAGAACGTCTTATAATAGCTTGAATTGATGTCTTGATATTTGATGTGTTTTTCTAGTGTTTGTGCATTTCAGGGTATTACTTGCGTTTGTGGAGAGATTTCATCAAGAATAAGCCTTCGTATGTGCTTGGCATTGCAAGTGGGAAGTTAGGAGCAGAATGCAGCGAAGAACGGGAGCAAAAAAATGAATTTTCCAGAAAGGTTCTGAGCGTCCGCTCAGCTCTGCTGAGCGACCGCTCAGGAAGCTGGGCGCCCGCTCAGGATAGCTGAGCGGCCGCTCAGGGGCGTAAAAAAAGATACTGATTTTTAGACTCCTAATTCTGTTGAGCTTCCAACTTCTAAGATAGCTGGGTTTTGTGGGGCTTCTATATTAGTAGTTTTCAGAGATGTTTCACGTGTGTTGAATCGTAGTATCAATCGAGGAGCAAGGAGATAAGGAAGAAGACCGTTTTAGCACATCGCAGCGAAGAGGAAGCATAGTTTCTTGTGATTCTTTATTTCATTGTAACAGTGGATGCTGGTTTTCTTTACTTTTAACCTATTTACTCTTGTGACGTACTCTGGTTTAATATAAGTAGTTAATTTAGTTATTCTCGTGTGTTTTTTTTATCATATTTTCATATGAACCCATGGTGACGATGAGTTCAATCATGGGCTAATCGTGATCATAGGGTCGTAACGGATTTACTATGGAATTCTTTAGTTAGTTGTTGAATACCTTAGTGTGTGATGATTGTATGATATCTAGTATTGGTTGTGCTTATTCGTCTTATGTGCGTTGCGAACATATAAGATAGGGTGTTAATCTCTTGTGAAGCGACAGTGGATCTTGAGGTTTAGAACTTGCCATGCTAGCATAGGTTCATGTATGTATATGCATGATTAGTGGGTAACTCTAACCGTTTTACTTGCCCTGTGTAATCAAAAGGAATAACTTGTGCTTAAATCGTTATGTTGTCAAATTCTGTAGACATATAGGGTCTCAACATAATTCATGCCTATTCAACTTCTATCTTAATTATTTGGTAGAATGGTATTAGTACAACGAAAGTTGGCTTTTATCAGGTTTCGTGTTGTTCGATTAATATCATCACCATTACATGCTAAGGGTAATAACAATAACTATTGAAGGAAGTAGTAATGAAGTTATGATCTCATGTGTGTTTAATATTGTTAATTCAAGTATCAATTAAGTGTTTAATTCTCGTAGTTAATTGTAGTTAATAATTAGTTAATCAATTCTAAGTGTTATTGTCTTGACATTGAGAAGTAATTATACATTGGTGAGTAAGTGTAATTGAACATAATTAGTCTGAGTCTCTGTGGGAACGAACTAGAAATTATTCTATATTACTTGCGAACGCGTATACTTGCGTGTATTATTAGCGCGTGTCTTCCTCCCTAACACAAACTAACATACCACTAGAAATGTGGTGTGTGCGGATGCTTAACAGATATGCTTCGAAACTAGATCAATTATCATAACTCGACTATCCTCAAGGCAATCACATGATTATACGAAGAATAAATTCTAGGCATTAAATGACTTATAATACTTCAAGATCACTAGAGCTTATTACGGAATCATGTTTTTTATTCAACCAACAACAAATGCTTATTTGACCGTGCAATGAGTGAGGTCCACAAAAGACTTATGCAATGGCATCCATTTAGCGAGCATTAGGTTAGCGTATCCCAGATTATAAAAGTCTTAGGTCACTAGGCACAAAGTCCCCTAAGAACTTAATAACTCGAATACCAAAGAGCCCACTTGTGATCAATTATGCATTAACTCTTATTTTTTCTTTTCTTTTTTTTTCTTTTTTTTTATCTTTTTTTCTATTTTTTTCTCTTTTTTTTCAAATTTCTGAGCAAGTGCGTTTCTCTCCATCTTGCTCAACCCTAGACTACTCGCGTAAAAATACGAGCCGGCTACTAGCCATTTGATGCCTAGCCACAATTAGCAATGAATTCCAATTTTTACTCCAATTTTTTCTTTTTTATGCCTTTTATCATTAAGATCCTATCATTAATTCTAAGCATAATCAATAGATTAACATTAAAAACCATCAAACCATGACAACAATCTAGTCCTTAAGCATACTCTAAGACTTAGTGAAATTACAAGTGTTTCTAACATGCATGTCAACCTACAAGACTCAACATCACTCTAACGCTATCACTACACTTGCATCAATATCACAAATCAATCGGTAAAGCAACGCAAAAGGGATCATGGTATATGCATGAGCTAAATGATATGCTAAATAAAGCTATAAAATAAAATAAAAAAAAACTATATGGCAAAAATATGCAATTATATGAACTAAACTATCATGAATATGCAACTACATGACACACACAAAAATATTCCTTAACTACCACCCCCAAACTTAAAAACTTCACTGTCCCCAGTGAAGGTTGTAGAAAGGAACACAGGGTATACCTATTCGGAGAAATCATCATCATCACCCTCAGAGGGTGGAGTATCAGGAGGCAGATAAGCAGAGTCCTCACCAAAAACAGGCCACTGGATGTCATCTCCAAAGCCTCTGAAAGCAGTCCCAAGTGCAAGGGTGAGCTCCTGAGCGAACCTTCTCTGCGACTCATACATCGCATCCATCCTCCTCGACAGCCTCCTATATTGGGCATCAACCATCCCAGCACCCTCCTGAGCTCTAGACATCCTGCCTCATCATGACTCGGCCTAGCCATGGTAGCACCAGCTGCTGGACGTCCTCCTGGAAGACGATAACCCAACCCATGCTCCTCGGGCTCTCCACCCGTACACTCCCGCATCACATTCAGAGTAGCTGAATCAATAGGAGCGGCTGGCATCTGCAGCTGCTCGTGAGAAGGCCAATGAACTCCCACTGCTCGGTATAGCTTCGTGACAGTAGATACATAAGGGATGTTCATGTGCTTCGCTCCCCTCAAAAACTTCAAAATCCCTTGGTAGATGAACTCACCAAGGTCCACATAATACTCCTCATTCAAAATACCCCATAAAAACCTTGCTCGCTCAACTGTAACCTCATGTGCATGTGAAGTAGGCAGAATATTAGCACAAATAAAGGAATTCCATGCACGGGCATACATATTCATCGCAATCACCGGAAAAGAACGATACTCGTTAGTTCCCGTCTTAAACTTCCAAACTGTGCCTGGCTGACAGAGAGTAGCACAAATCAAATCCAAATCAAAGTCCTCGGAGGTCTTCTCATTCCAATTCTCCTCCGTAGGCTTCTGCTGTCGCTGTCCAATCACACGGCGAATCGCCTCCGGATGATAATCCACAGTAAGCCCACGAAAAACAGTAAACCCATTCTTTTCAGCCTTTGCGTTCGCATAAAACTCGCGAACCACGCTCATCGGAACCGCCTCCAGCGACTCACAGAAAGAAATTCACCCCTTTTCAGCAATCATCGACAACAACTCACCATCCCTCCCCGATTGTAAAAATCCCCTCTCCTTCAAAATCGGCTTAGCCAGAAGCCTAGTATACTCCTCCTCAGCAGCCCTATCAAACAAACGAGGTATCGCAGCAGTTCCCCTCGAAGAATCAGCAGTAGGAATGGTATTGCTGCTATCAATAGTTCGGGATCTCTTGGGTGCCATTGAAACTGAGAAAAAGTGTTTAAGAGTTGTGTTTTGAGTGTAGGAGAGAGTTTTGAAGTTGAAAGTATGTGGGAGTGTATATGGAGGAGTGGTATGTATATATAGGGTAGGATTTAGGGTTAAAAATTGAATAGGAGTGGGGTTGTGAGGAAAAAACGTGGGTTATGGGAAAAGAAATCGTGAGATGTGGGTTGTATTTTTGTTTTTGAATTTTTCTGATTTTTTTTGGATTTTTTAGAAGGCAATTTTTTTTTTAACAGTCGGGGGCTGAGAGGCTGTAACACCCCCAAATCCGGGGTCGGGGATCCAGGTTGTCACGAGTTCCATTTCCCTTATCGATACTTAATCTTAACAGTCAACCAACTACTGCGTACTGTGACCCCACAATATACACACACACATCACAAGTTATAGTCTCAGAGATGAATACCAAAAATAACACAAGTCATTTTATTCCACAATTATAAACCATTCCACCTTAAAAAGGGTTTCTGAATAATTTACATATTCCTTGCCATTATTACAATTCATAAATATACATAAGTCTGGTACATCAAAAGTTGAAAACCTAGCCTATTGGTAGTTCCTACCTCAGCTACAGTGGCATCAACGCCTACAAAAAATTGCGGAACATTTCCTATCCGCTCACGAATTGGGAGGTTGGTCCTGTTCATCTTATCTATCTGTTGTTGTGTGATAAAAGAAGAAAGCAAGGGTGAGCAACAAGCCCACCGAAATAATATGTATAATAATTAACAATATATGAGCATCTTCATAGTACTCATGAAAGTCTTGGTCAAAAAGAAATGAACCAAGTTTGATCTCTTATGCGACCAAGTCGCAAAATATTCAGTATATATACATATATACTTTTCACAATCTTTGAAATCCTCTGACCTGTATAATATACACAGAGTTCCAGTTTATAACTGTATAAAAATATCGTTGCAAGGTGATCTCATATATCTAACCTTGTCACAACGTTTTTTCTGAAAATCTTTGTCATGCATAAGATAATCATTAACCAGATATAAGTTGAAAAGATGAAGTTACAAGATACTCCAATATACTTATATCTTTTCCGAATACTACTTGAACTACCACCGTTCAAGTTATAATTAGTTTCAAAAGTTCATCACATAGATGAGACTACAAGACAAGATTTGAATAGATTCAATCTTTGAATATCATTATAAATAATGAAGTTACGAGATACTTCATTAAGTCCCGATATATATATACACCTATATATATACATTTCATACACTCCTTGAAAACCTCTGTTATGAAAATTATAAACAGAGTTGCAATATCCAATGAATTTGGAAAGGAGAAAACCTTGGCATAAACCTGATATCTTGCTGATTAGGCAAAGATACCAATAAGTAACCTTTTCTACTAGTAGATGGACGAATTCCCCAGTGGTCATCACCCTGGCCGCAATAGGACCTTATGCTGGACTGCCACTCAGCCACTTACACATTTGATGGACTCTCACTGAGCCACTTACACTCTCATGGACGCCCACTAAGCCCATGTTGCTTATGCCGACTCAAATAGATGAACTTACTTCCCGAACGTTGGGTAAGTAATCAATATGTTTCTCAAAACAGCAACCTCGTTGCGAATGTAAAATACACCACTGAGCCGGATCCCCCCCAGGTTTTGAGCGAGTATTTAAATCCCCTTCGAAAGGAAGATCTTAAATATAAAAATGAGTCTTGGGATCCGCTCTAATCTTTTAAAAATCATTTCGAAGACTCGAAAACATTTTTAAGAATGTTTGGAGTAATGCTGATTTAATAAAATAAATCAGTCCCAATATATTAGAAAATATCTGAATATTATTATTTAAATAATATTCCCATAAGGATAATCTTTATAAAAATAATTGAAGTTGAAGTTTTAAAACTCATACTTGAAATGAATAATAAATCACCAAAGATATACTTATACGCAAGTACGATCTTTATTTGAATAATCGAAAATAAGTTTAATTATCGAAACATTATTCTTTAATAAAATAAAGATTATTAATTAGTAAATTATCGGAGTCATAAGTCCTCGAATGAATATTCAAATAATATTCATTAAATAGAATAAACGGAGTCATAAGTTCTCGAATGAATATTCAAATAATATTCATTAATTAAAATAAAGTTATCGAATAAACCTTATTCGATTAATAGTTTTGAAAACTATATCTATATATATATAAAAATATATATAATATACTCGGGAACATCGACTCCCGGTTTAGAAAATGTTCACCTTTGGGTCCCCTATACTCAGGGTATACGCAACTACTGCTTATCTCTAGCATAGGTATTATGCAACTAATAAGCATTTGAATCAACAGATATATATCAAGATTACGAAACAGACATGCATATATATACCATATCAGCATGCTTCAATATATCGCAAAATTTGCTAATTAACCAACATGCATCTATCACAAGATAATGCATATACATAAATACATCACAACAACAATATAACGGATAGAAAACTTGCCTGAGTGCTCCCGGATAGACTTAAGCTTAGAGTGGATCCGATAACCTATGAACAACAACATAAGTTGGAATTAAACCCCGGTCGCTTAAGAAACTAGACTTTAACCATTTAGAGTCCTAACGTTCGCTTTCGCGCTTAACGATTCACTTACGTCGCTCGAGTACCCTCGGCTCCACCATTTTTAATAAATTAACCATTAAGAATTTTAAAGCGATTCTTTCGCGAGTACCTTACCAACTGCCTAATCCACTTAACATAATTGTTTCATACCACAATTAGTCATTTAAAGTCCTTAACCAAGGTTTCAAAGTAAGGCGAGGGGTAATGGTTCGGTCGCGAAACGCCGTTACTTAAAACGGTCGTTTCTCCTAAACCGTACATCGGATTCAAACGAACCACATATCAAAACGAAGCTCGTAACATGAACTATCTAATAATGGCAATGGTCAAAACCTAACAGTGAGTTCACGGGTCCTGATATTAAGGACAAAAACAGTCTAAAGTAAATCGGGCATTAAGACGGCTATGTTTACGCGATTACCAAATTTGTACAACTCCAAATCAATCCACAATCAACCCACAATCAACATTACAACCCAATATCCCTCCAAAACTCACCACATCAGTCCATTACTTCATGTTTTAACCAACTCATTCAATCACAACAAAAGCTACTAACCATATTAAGGTTCATTAACTAATAACCAAGATTCAACCATCAAAATCTCTACAAACTCAACCAAACTTTAAACAAACAAGCATCATGCTTCACATATACTATATCAATCATAACCATTCCTAAATACTTAAAACTAAAGCTAGGGTTTGGAGTTTATACCTTCTTGAAGCTTCTTAACACAACACAAGAGCTTTGAATGCCTAAAGAACCTTGATCCTTGCTTGTATAACCTTAAACTTTCATAAAAATTCAAGAAAACTAAAGTTATTTTTTGAAAGTTACTATTCACCATATTCTTCCTTTAATTATTGGAAGATATTGTGAAGGAATTTGAAGCTTAAACTTATAGGATATCCATAACTAATCATAAGGAACCTTGGATAATTACCTTGCAATTTAACAATGGTTGGATCTTGGATTTTGAAATTTTCCTCTTTGAAAAAGAAGAAAAGCCGAGAGCTTGGTTGCTTGAAATGAAGTCAGGATGTGTTTTTGTGTTTGTGATTTGTTTTGCTTGGTTGCTAGGTTTTTGTTTTGTTTAATTACCCTTTTAACCATGTAAAATTGTGTGGTTAATAATCAACCACACTTCCTTCCTTTTTGGTCATGCTCATGTCATCCCCTTATGTCATCATCCCACACTTGTCCTCTTCTTGTTGGTGAGATGACATCACCCTCCACTAACTCTTTAATTAACTCCTAATCACTTGGCTAATGACCGCTGATCTGTTATACGGTTCGCTTAACTTTCGTTCTCGTTTATCGTTTGAGGGATCATACCCGGGATCTTATTACTTGGGTTCCCTTAACCTTTCTCAATACATTATATTCCTGTTATGATCCTCTCTTATAATCCTTGAATTTAAATCCTTTTAATCATATTACCCTATACTCAATTCTTTCGGTATTTGGTGGATTTTCGGGAAAAATCAAAGTGTTCGGATTTGGATTTTGACGATCTTTACATACACTTATATACCACATAGAGTACTAATAATATCTCAGAAGATCAATAAAAGAACCCCTACATAGTGTGGTATGAAAAGTTTTCTTATTCAGCATAATCAGCAAAAACACTATTCATAAGGGTTTCAAAAATTCCAAAAATTGGGGTTATTACAGTCTCCCCTCCTTAAAAGGATTTCATCCCGGAATCAGATAGAAAATGAATAGGGATACTTTCTTAGCATTGCACTTTCTAACTCTCAAGTAAATTTTCCCACATTGTGGTTCTTCCATCAAACTCTGAATAGTTTGATAACCCTTCTCCTAAGCACTTATTCCTTTTTCAATCTATAACCCTTCCTGGTTGCTCCATATAGGTTACGTCTGGTTGCATGTCTATGCGCTCATATGCCCCTATTTATCTGGCATCCGAATTACACTTCCTTAACATTGATACGTGAAACACGTTATGACTTGCTACATTTTCGGGGGTAGGGCTAGCTCATATGCTAACTTCCTAATACGTCTTAATATATCCAAGGGTCCAACAATTCGTGGACTTAAACTTTCCTTTCTTTCCAACCCTCATCAATTCTTTTTAAGGGAATACTTTTAACAATACAAGGTTCCCTCCTTCATACTCTTTGTCCTTTCATTATCAAATCAGCATACTTCTTATGTCCATCTTGGGCTACTCCCAGCCGTCCTCTGATTAGATCTATTATATTCTTGGTCCTTTGGACCACTGCTGGTCCGAGCATCTTGCACTCTACAACTTCATCCTAACATAAGGGAGATCGACATTGTCTTCCCTCAAAGATCTCATAAGACGACATCTCGATACATGACATACGATCCATTATCGTGAGAAAACTCAATCCGCGTTAAGTGATCATTCCAAATTCTTTCAAGTCTATTGCACAGACTCTCATTATAGGTTCTTGCATTAGAGCTTTTACTTCTCAATACCCATTCTTTTCCAGTTCGTAGTCATTACTATCTTCCGTACATAATACTATACTGGTTACACTTTTGCTCGTTAGCATTCTATAACCTTTTAATAATTGCGTCAACCTTAGTATCACGAACGCGTTGGATTCGGAATACCACCGCACTGATACTACTCCTTTCTAGCTGCTTCTATCTTTGAAAGCTTGATCCATCGTATAGAAGTAAAAGAATTTATTGAGAGATCACTATGATCATGAACACTTGTTATATCGCATAGTTAGTACAGAAGGTGGCCAGCCTTTAGTACTTGACAAGCAATTAAACAACATGTGGTATCCTACTAGGCTTCTATCACACAGATAGATAGTCATTCGACAATACCTCCCCTTCTGGAAGGGTTGTTCTTCTCAGCTTACATGAAATAAAAAGAAGAAAAAAGAACGAACTGAAGAGAATTTTATATATGTAAAAAAAATTATTGCCATAAAATATCTGGCTTGGAATCTACCTCTGAACTATAGAGGTTTATCATAGGAGAACAAAACATATACGTATTTATATCAACATCAAGTATTATAGCATCGTATTTCACATGCTTAAATATTTTTGCTATTCCGTCCATCATTCTATGGACCCATGCTCTTCCTCGAGCTTATACACAATCACCTTTGAAACTCCCTCGATATCGAAAATCGAATCTGGGATCTCATTCTAGACATCATCGTTACTAGAATTCTATGCTTGCATCGCAATCTTCCTCGTATAGTCATACGACCCTCTATTGATAAGGAGGAATAAATATTCAATAGGTAAATAGTCTACTTAATTAGTCTATTCAATGATAGCTTATACATCACCACGACCCGATTAGTGGTACTCAATCTCAACATTCATTACAATACAACTCTCGCAGTTGTCATTGTCTCATTATTCATAGACTCATTGGAGCATTACTATGGCCCACCACTGACCTACTGTAGTCATTCGCTTTCCGTGAAGTCTTAATAGCTAACCATACGGAGTCCATACATCTCGTATCGAATTCTTCTAAGGAGGTAACATGATCACCATTCATGATTCATGAAGAACACCCCTGATCTTGACGTACATATGACATGAAGCAGATTAAATTGCATAAGAGTTTCAATGAAAGCAACGATAGCAGGTTAATACCATTATTAACCATATGTCTTTATTAGGAGACATGAAGCTCAAGGTTCATTTACTCCTTTCGTAACATGGTCTTGGCTTATCTTAAGATATGACCTTATAAGATAGATAGCCCGCTCACTGCGATTACATAAATTAAATCTTTACCAAACTATTATCACGGTTGAGTATCACACAATCATCAGAAGGAATGTCAATCTTCCAAACCATAATACAACCTTCACGGCTTTAACCATCGTCACTGTATTCCTCTGGCACGAGCGCCTATAATTGCTCTCTTACACTTAAAGTGTCGGCCACCTCTTTTGCCTTTCATGATAGTAAAATTTCCTTACAATCAATGTCATTTAAATGACCTTCAACTAAATTTTCTACCTCATTTCCAATCACTACTTGTGTGAAAATGCTCTTCATAGTTATTGCCTCGGTCTTTTAGACGTTAACATTGTCACGATTGACTCTTGATCATACTTAGGACGTCTCTTATTTTGGGTCCTTCTTAATTTCACCAATCTCGACCTTCATTGGGCCGATCTATAGTTTCTTATGGTTTAATACATGCCCACCTGGCATTATTATAATTACGTCATATTTCCTTTATCAAAATTTCTATTCTTGAAAATTTTGAATATTACCTTTCTCCTTGTAAAACCTCTAAGGTTATCCTTGAATCGTTCCTCCTGTATTCCCTAGATACAGGGCATATCAAGATACCATTTATTAATACCAGAATCATTGTCTATATACTTCTGAAAAATTTCTTCACTGATCCTTAAAGGTTGTTGTTGCCTTAGTCCTTCATTCCGTACTACCCAAACTCATAATGTCCCTACTAAGGGTGAAATGCCGACCTTTATACATTCCCCTAGGGTTCATCTCAAGTTATCGGGGTTTTATCCTTAATCTCACCTTTAAAAGATACTTACACTCTTCCATGGATAAATCTAGTCATATATCCTTGATAGATTATCTTATTCAATCATTCTCACCTCGATAGTCTATGCCTAATTTCATAATAATATCATTATCTAAAATGAGGTCAATCCATATGGCCTCCAAAAGATAACAACGGTTATCCACTTTTCTTTCCTGATTTGGTAATGATAACATGGATGTTCTGGAAGATATTGGTCGTGTTCAACGTGAACTTCTTTTTACTAAATCCTCATTTACTTTTGTTGTTTATCTCAACAGTCATCTCATAACTTCTATACTTGGTGTCTTCCTTTTTGGGCATCAAGCCACAGGTGTTACATACACTTCATATTTTTGAAGGTCACTTCCTTCATCCCATTTTCCTAAATTCTGGTTCAACTGTCTCCTCAGTCCATCCGTGTTTCCTTATTAATCCATCGATCTATCTCAAAGTTTCATCGAATACTCTTAACTTCAAGGGAATCAACTATACGTATTGCTTACGCCTTCAAACCTTGAATTTATCTCATGATCAATCACCATCACGCTGATGATGACACCCTTCTCTATATTTATTGCAAGGGTTTCTTAGGGTTTCCCATACCTAACTCCCTTATCACTTCTCAACTTTATTTCCTTTGTATCCCTTTATACTCCTTCCCTTTTTAGTCTTTTATTTTCGTTTCTATTACAACCATTACATGAACCAACACAACATAAGCATTGATTTCGAACATCCCGTCATTCTGGATTCGTGTCCTCAGAACGAATCTTGACAACTTTTACAACTTAGATTCATAATTCATCATACTCGTCCGCCTTTGTTTCGGCTCTAAAGCTTTTACACTATCTCCATAACCTTGGGAAGTACTTTCCCGAAAACAATTGACTGAACTTTAATCAGTTTATTATAACCTCTGGCTCCGTGCTTTCCTTGGACTTTCACCAGCGGGTGGCCTCTCTCTTAGGGGGGAGGGGTAAGTGACAAAAACAGTCTTTTGTGCTTCGTCAATCATTTAGAATCTCAAATGATTCCTATATTTCCTTTAGCCAGGCTCTTGCCTCGACTGGGTCAACCTGTTCCTTGGAACTCTGAGAGCTTAGTGACTTAAAGGTCATGAAAGGATTTCCTACCGCATTGTTTCCTCAAGGTGGTGGTTGGGAATAAAAGTATAAGTTCTTTTTAGACAGGTCCATGAATTTCCGTATAGGAGTACCGTCTCGGGTCTCCTTATCTTGCTCGACTTCTGTTTTCTCAATATGAAATGTTTCATCCTTCTCCCACAATCAGGGTTATCTTATACGTTAAAATCCTTATTTTCCACTTCATTATATTATGGGCTCCTTCTTTCTTAATGGAAACCTCCCTGACTATCACATTCGGGGTTTGTCCTAAATCTTATTCCTCGAACTATGGATTTCATCTAAGATCCAGTCCTTAAGCTCTTAAACGTTTGGAACCCAAATTCTGTAGGAATACCTCATTATTCCCTTATCATCTTTCTTGGTATGGATCTCTTCTCCAGTCATTGACTCTCTGCCTTCATTCATCACTTTTTCTTAGCACAATATTATATTTTCCAATAATCCAGACCGCATAGCGATCTCAAACAACTTTTTGGTACCAGCTCCGGTTGCGTTCACTTCTATTTCCATTTTCTCAAAATCTCTAATCAACTCTCTTAGAGACAATATCATCCTGAGTTTCTCCTTTCTACTAAGGGCATTAGCCACCATTTTGGCTTTCCCTGGATGATAAAGAATCTCATATTCGTAATCCTTGATTAGCTCTAACCACCTCATTTGGCGCATGTTGAGCTCTTTCTGCGTGAAAATGTACTAGAGCACTTATGGCTTGTGTAAATCTCGCACTTCCCTCCATACAAGTAGTGCATCCAATCTTTAGGGCAAAACTATTGCCACGAGCCCAAACTCATGGGCGGGGATATCGAATTTTATATTCCCTTAATTGTCTTGACGCGTACGCGAGTACCTTGTTGTGCTGTATAAAATCACCCTAATTCCTTATGCGAAGCGTCAATACAAATCACAAAATCTCCTTTTTCCATCCGGCAATGCCAACATAGGGGCCATCACCAATCTTTGCTTCAGTTCTTGAAAGCTGTTCTCGCATTTCTCTGTCCATTCAAACTTCTCAGTCTTACGAGTAAGCCGTGTTAAAGGGGCTACTATCTTTACCAACTTGAACGCACCTCCGGTAGTGACCTGCCAATCCTACCTCTGGTAGTTTCCCTAACCATGGTCATCAATTCCTCAGTGGTCCTTTATTCATTCTTGTCAGGATCCTCCATGGAATCCTCCTAAGCAACAATCTCTTCTAGGACAACATCCTCAACCGCTACATCCTTAATATGAACATCATCCGGTCCTGCGTTAGGACGGTCTATCGGATCCACAATCTGATCTCTAATAAGTAATAAAACATCATCGCATTGTTGCTCCTCAACCTCAGGGTTCGGAGTCCCGCTACCATATACGATAACGAACTACGCCTCTATCACGATATTTATAAGGGTTCCCATAAGGGTTTTAACTGTCAGTACTACGTTAGGTAGCCCGACTATGAACTTGGCAAGAGTTCTTATTATCTTAGTGAACTTATTATCTTAACGTCATATCATCTCTGAGGTTTATAACGCTTAGCTCTGATACCATTTCTGTAACACCCCCAAATCCGGGGTCGGGGATCCAGGTTGTCACGAGTTCCATTTCCCTTATCGATACTTAATCTTAACAGTCAACCAACTACTGCGTACTGTGACCCCATAATATACACACACACATCACAAGTTATAGTCTCAGAGATGAATACCAAAAATAACACAAGTCATTTTATTCCATAATTATAAACCATTCCACCTTAAAAAGGGTTTCCGAATAATTTACATATTCCTTGCCATTATTATAATTCATAAATATACATAAGTCTGGTACATCAAAAGTTGAAAACCTAGCCTATTGGTAGTTCCTACCTCAGCTACAGTAGCATCAACGCCTACAGAAAACTGCGGACCATTTCCTATCCGCTCACGAATTGGGAGCTTGGTCCTGTTGATCTTGTCTATCTGTTGTTGTGTGATGAAAGAAGAAAGCAAGGGTGAGCAACAAGCCCACCAAAATAATATGTATAATAATTAACAATATATGAGCATCTTCATAGTACTCATGAAAGTCTTGGTCAAAAAGAAATGAACCAAGTTTGATCTCTTATGTGACCAAGTCGCAAAATATTCAGTATATATACATATATACTTTTCACAATCTTTGAAATCCTCTGACCTGTATAATATACACAGAGTTCCAGTTTATAACTGTATAAAAATATCTGTAATAACCCCAAAATTTTGAACTTTTTGTAACCCTTATGAATAGTGTTTTTGCTGATATTGCTGAATAAGAAAACTGTTCATGCCACACTATGTAGGGGTTCTTTTATGGATATTCTGAGATTTTATTGGTACTCTATATGATATATAAGTGTATGTGAAGATCGTCAGAATCCAAATTTGAACCTTTTGATTTTTCCCGAAAATCCACCAGATATCGAAAGAATTGAGTATAAGGTAACAGGATAAAAAGGATTTAAATTCAAGGATTTTAATAGAGGATCATAAAAAGGAATATAATGTATTGAGAAAGGTTAAGGGAACCTAAGTAATAAGATCCCGGGTATGATCCCTCAAACGATAAACGAAAACGAAAGTTAAGCGAACCGTATAACAGATCAGCGGTCATTAGCCAAATAATTAAAAGCTAATCAAAGAGATTAGTGGGGATGATGTCATCAAACCAATGAGAAGAGGAAAAAGGAAGGAAGGTGACATCACATGGTGACATAAGCATGACCAAACAAGTGTGTTGTTGGTTGAATTAGAACCACACAAAAATTACCATGGTAAAAAGGTAACAAAACAAATCAAAATGTCAACCAACCAAGCCAACAATTCATTTTCACCAAAAACACAAAATTTTCTCCCCATTCTTCATCAAGCTCTCGATTTTTCTTCTTTTCCAAAGAAAGAAAAATCAAAAACCTAGTTCCAAGCTTTGTTAAATTGCAAGGTAATTATCTAAGACTCCTTATACATAGTTATGGATATCCTATAAGTTTGAGCTCCTAAATCATTCACAATCTCTTCCTAAAAATCATGGAAGAAGATGGTGAATAGTGTTTTCCAAGAACTAATTTTTTTTGTTCTTGAAGTTTTGTTTAGATTAAGCTTGGATAATGACTTTAAGGGTGATTCCAAGCTATTCACTTGATTCTTCACTCTTCAAGGAAGGTGTAACCCCTCTAAACCCTAACTTTATTTGAGTAATTAGGTTTAGTTTTGTTGTTATAATTCATGAGAGGCTTGCTAGTTGTAAATGTAGAGATTAGTTGATTTTGTGAAGTTTTTGGAGTGGTAGTTCTTGGATTGTTGATTAATGAACTTAAGTGTAGTTTAAATTCAAGTTTAAGAATAGTATAAATTGATAATATGGAGTTGTTGGGGCTATTATGGTGAGTTATGGATGGAATTTTGATTGGGTTGTGATTGTGGATTGATTGTGGGTTGATTTGGAGTGGTTTAAATTTGGGTAATCGCGTAAACATAGCCGTCGTAATGTCCGATTTACTTTAGGCTGTTTTTGTTCTTAACATTAGGACCCGTGAACTCACTGCTAGGTTTTTACCATTGCCATTATTAGATAGTTCATGTTACGAGCTTCGTTTTGATATGTAGTCGTTTGATTCCGATATACGGTTTAGGAGAAACGGCCGTTTTAAGTAACGACGTTTCGCGAACGAATCATTACCCCTCGCCTTACTTTGAAACCTTGGTTAAGGACCTTAAATGACTAATTGGGGTATGAAACATTTATGTAAATTGGATTAGGCAGTTGGTAAGGTACTCGTGAAAGAATCGCCTTAAAACCCTTAATGGTTAATTTATTAAAAATGGTGGAGCCGAGGGTACTCGAGCGACTTAAGTGAATCGTTAAGCGCGAAAGCGAACGTTAGGACTCTAAATGGTTAAAGTCTAGTTTCTTAAGCGACCGGGGTTTAATTCTGACTTATGTTGTTGTTCATAGGTTATCGGACCCACTCTAAGCTTAAGTCTATCCGGGAGCACTCAGACAAGTTTTCTACCCGTTATACTGTTGTTGTGATGTATACATTTATATATGCATTATCTTGTGATAGATGCATGATGGTTAATTAGCAAATTCTTGCGATATATTGTAGCATGTGATATGGTATATATGCATGCCTGTTTCGTATTCTTGATACATATATCTGTTGATTCAGTTGATAATACCTATGCTAGAGATAAGCGGTAATTTGCATATACCCTTAGTATAGGGGACCCAAAGGAGAACATTTTTCTAAAACCGGGAGTCGATGCTCCCGAGTATAATATATATATATATATATTTATATATATATATGAATAGTTTTTAAAACTATGAATCAAATAAGGTTTATACGATAATTTTATTTTATTAATGAATATTATTTTGAATATTCATTCGAGGGCTTATGACCCCGTTTATTTTATTAATGAATATTATTTTGAATATTCATTCGAGGGCTTATGACTCCGTTTATTTTATTAATGAATATTATTTTGAATATTCATTCGAGGACTTATGACTCCGATTAATTGCTAATTATTATTCTTTATTTTATTAAGGAATAATGTGTCGATGATCAAACTCACTTTTGATTATTCAAATAAAGATATTACTTTCGTATAAGTATATCTTTGGTTATTTAATATTCATTTCAAGTATAAGTTTTACAACTTCTACTTCAATTATTTTTATAAAGATTATTCTTTAAGAGAATATTATTTAAATAATAATATTCGGATATTTTCTAATAAATCGGGACTGATTTATTTCATTAAATCAGCATTACTCCAAACATTCTTAAAAATGTTTGCGAGCCTTCAAAATGATTTTAAAAGTTAGAGCGGACCTCAAAACTCATTTTTTTATATATTTAAGATCTTACTTTCAAAGGGGATTTAAATATTTAGCAAAAAAAAAAAGGGGTGTATTTAAATATTCGCTCAAAACCTGAGGGATCCGGCTCTGTGGTGTGTTTTATATTCGCAACCAGGTTGCTATTTTGATAAAAGAGTTTTGATTACTTACCCAATACTCGGGAAGTAAAATTCTTGGAACAAGTTAATCCATTAACAGGCATCGCCTGGGAAATATCGGTGAGTTTTCATTTCCAACTAGATACGACTTCTTGGTGGAGCCGTATCAACAAGTTTCTACTTGGGGAAAGTGGGGACGAGCTTTACGTTTCAGAGTCATGGATTTCATCTGAACTAGGAGTGGCGTAAGTGGTCGAGTGGCGCCGGCCCAGCCTAATTATATTGGCCCAAATGGCCTGGAAGTTTTGCTAAGAAGGTCCATTCCTTAGGAGTCCAGTGTTCGGTTGATAAGTAAATCCGACAGGTTCTCCTCTACATGTAGAAAATGGTGGGGTTGTACTACTGCGACTGATCATCGTAAGTGGTCTTCCTGGCGCGACAAACTCCCGTAATGAGTTCATCATCCAGTTGGATATTTCTGCAACACTACCCAGAGCACCTCGATAGAAAGGCTACGGTTGGGCGATTGTTGAGTGTTGGCAGGGGCAAGCTTTCAAAATGATGTTTGCATCAAATGAAGTATCTCGTAACTTCATTTTATTTTGATGATATTTTAAAGATTGATTCTATACAAGTTTTGTCTTGTAGCTTAATCTATGGGATGAACTAATTATAACTTGAACGGTGGTAGTTCAAGTAGTATTCGGAAAAGATATAAGTATATTGGAGTATCTTGTAACTTCATCTTTTAAACTTATATCTAGTAAATGATTATCTTATGCATGACAAAGATTTTCAGAAAAATGTTGAGACAAGGTTAGATATATGAGATCACCTTGCAATGATATTTTATACAGTTATAAACTGGAACTCTGTGTATATTATGCATGGAAGAGGACTTCCAAGATTTTGAAAAGTATATATACATATATACTGAATATTTTGCGACTTGGTCGCGGTAAGATATCAAACTTGGTTCATTTCTTCTTGACCAAGACTTTCATGAGTACTATGAGAATGCTCATATATTGTAAATCATTATACATATTATTTTGGTGGGCTTGTTGCTCACCCTTGCTTTCTTCTTTCATCACACAACATCAGATATACAAGATGAACGGGACCAAGCTTCCAATTCGCAAGCAATTAGAAAATGTTCCACAGTTTTTTGGAAGCGTTGATGCCGCCGTAGCTGAGGTAGGAGCTACCAATAGGCTAGGTTTTCAACTATTGATAAACCAGACTTATGTATAATATGAATTGTAATAATGGCAAAGAAATGTAAATTTATTCAGAACCTTCTTGAGGTGTAATGGCTTATTATGTGGAATAAAATGACTTGTGTTATTTTTTGGGTATTCATCTCTGAGACTATAACTTGCGGTGTGTGTGTGTATATTGTGGGGTCACAGTACGCAGTAATTGGTTGATTGTTAAGATTAAGTGTTGTTAAGGGATATGGAACTCGTGACAACCCGAATCCCACCCCGGATTTGGGGGAGTTACAATATCGTTGCAAGGTGATCTCATATATCTAACCTTGTCTCAATGTTTTTCTGAAAATCTTTGTCATGCATAAGATAATCATTAACCAGATATAAGTTGAAAAAATGAAGTTACAAGATACTCCAATATACTTATATATTTTCCGAATACTACTTGAACTACCACCGTTCAAGTTATAATTAGTTTCAAAAGTTCATCACATAGATGAGACTACAAGACAAGATTTGAATAGATTCAATCTTCGAATATCATTATAAATAATGAAGTTACGAGATATTTCATTAAGTTACAAGATACTCCAAGTTATATATTTTCTGAAAATCTTTGTCATGCATAAGATAATCATTAACCAGATATAAGTTGAAAAGATGAAGTTACAAGATACTCCAATATACTTATATATTTTCCAAATACTACTTGAACTACCACCGTTCAAGTTATAATTAGTTTCAAAAGTTCATCACATAGATGAGACTACAAGACAAGATTTGAATAGATTCAATCTTTGAATAACATTATAAATAATGAAGTTACGAGATATTTCATTAAGTTCCGATATATATATACACCTATATATACATTTCATACACTCCTTGAAAACCTCTGTTATGAAAATTATAAACAGAGTTGCAATATCTAATGAATTTGGAAAGGAGAAAACCTTGGCATAAACCTGATATCTTGCTGATCAGGCAAAGATACCAATAAGTAACCTTTTCTACTAGTAGATGGACGAATTCCCCACTGGTCATCACCCTGGCCACAATAGGACCTTATGCTGGACTGCCACTCAGCCACTTACACATTTGATGGACTCCCACTGAGCCACTTACACTCTCATGGATGCCCACTGAGCCCATGTTGCTTATGCAGACTCAAATAGATGAACTTACTTCCCGAACGTTGGGTAAGTAATCAATATGTTTCTCAAAACAGTAACCTCGTTGTGAATGTAAAATACACCACTGAGCCGGATCCCCGCAGGTTTTGAGCGAGTATTTAAATCCCCTTCAAAAGGAAGATCTTAAATATAAAAATGAGTCTTGGGATCCGCTCTAATCTTTTAAAAATCATTTTGAAGACTCGAAAATATTTTTAAGAATGTTTGGAGTAATGCTGATTTAATGAAATAAATCAGTCCCGATATATTAGAAAATATCTGAATATTATTATTTAAATAATATTCCCATAAGGATAATCTTTATAAAAATAATTGAAGTAGAAGTTTTAAAACTCATACTTGAAATGAATAATAAATCACCAAAGATATACTTATACGCAAGTACGATCTTTATTTGAATAATCGAAAATAAGTTTGATTATCGAAACATTATTCTTTAATAAAATAAAGAATATTAATTAGTAAATTATCGGAGTCATAAGTCCTCGAATGAATATTCAAATAATATTCATTAAATAGAATAAACGGAGTCATAAGTCCTCGAATGAATATTCAAATAATATTCATTAATTAAAATAAAGTTATCGAATAAACCTTATTCAATTAATAGTTTTGAAAACTATATCTATATATATATAAATATATATAATATACTCGGGAACATCGACTCCCGGTTTAGAAAATGTTCACCTTTGGGTCCCCTATACTCAGGGTATACGCAACTACTGCTTATCTCTAGCATAGGTATTATGCAACTAATAAGCATTTGAATCAACAGATATATATCAAGATTACGAAACAAACATGCATATATATATACCATATCAGCATGCTTCAATATATCGCAAAATTTGCTAATTAACCAACATGCATCTATCACAAGATAATGCATATACATATATACATCACAACAATAGTATAACGGGTAGAAAACTTGCCTGAGTGCTCCCGGATAGACTTATGCTTAGAGTGGGTCCGATAACCTATGAACAACAACATAAGTCGGAATTAAACCCCGGTCGCTTAAGAAACTAGACTTTAACCATTTAGAGTCCTAACGTTCGCTTTCGCGCTTAACGATTCACTTACGTCGCTCGAGTACCCTCGGCTCCACCATTTTTAATAAATTAACCATTAAGAATTTTAAAGAGATTCTTTCGCGAGTACCTTACCAACTGCCTAATCCACTTAACATAATTGTTTCATACCCCAATTAGTCATTTAAAGTCCTTAACCAAGGTTTCAAAGTAAGGCGGGGGTAATGGTTCAGTCGCGAAACGCCGTTACTTAAAACGGTCGTTTCTCCTAAACCGTACATCGGATTCAAACGAACCACATATAAAAACGAAGCTCGTAACATGAACTATCTAATCATGGCAATGGTCAAAACCTAACAGTGAGTTCATGGGTCCTGATGTTAAGGACAAAAACAGTCTAAAGTAAATCGGGCATTAAGACGGCTATGTTTACGCGATTACCAAATTTGTACAACTCCAAATCAATCCACAATCAACCCACAATCAACATTACAACCCAAAATCCCTCAAAACGTCACCACATCAGTCCATTACTTCATGTTTTAACCAACTCATTCAATCACAACAAAAGCTACTAACCATATTAAGGTTCATTAACTAATAACCAAGATTCAACCATCAAAATCTCTACAAACTCAACCAAACTTTAAACAAACAAGCATCATGCTTCACATATACTATATCAATCATAACCATTCCTAAATACTCAAAACTAAAGCTAGGGTTTGGATTTTATACCTTCTTGAAGCTTCTTAACACAACACAAGAGCTTTGAATGCCTAAAGAACCTTGATCCTTGCTTGTATAACCTTAAAATTTCATAAAAATTCAAGAAAACTAAAGTTATTTTTTGAAAGTTACTATTCACCATCTTCTTCCTTGAATTATTGGAAGAGATTGTGAAAGCTGAGCGGGCGCCCAGAGGGTTTCTGGAAAATATTCTTTTCTTGCCCAATTTTTCTGATATTTTTTATGGTTTTGGACAGGTTACTAACTTATAAGGGTTCCTATAGTCACAAATCTTGGGTTGCCTCTTAAGAAGCGCTTCTTTTACGTCATTAGCTTGACGTAGAGTACTTTGCTCAAGTTGACAATAAAACGACACTAACCATTTCCCGGTTTGCCGTGTCCCCATAGTATTGCTTCAAACGCTGACCATTAACCTTGAATGCTTGGCCCAGATCATTCTCAAAAATCTCCACCGCTCCATGTGGAAACACAGTTTTGACAATAAAAGGTCCGGACCACCTTGATTTCAACTTTCCAGGAAAAAGTCGGAGACGAGAGTTGAATAATAGAACTAGCTGGCCCGACACGAATGACTTAGGAGATAGCTTCCTGTCGTGCCACCTTTTCACTTTTTCCTTATACATTTTGTTGTTCTCGTACGCTTGAAGTCGAAATTCATCAAGTTCATTTAACTGAAACATTCGATTTTTCCCAACTGTATCTAGATCAAGGTTCAACTTCTTCAACGCCCAATAAGCCTTATGCTCAAGCTTCGCAGGTAAATGACATCCCTTACCATAAACAAGTTGAAACGGGGACATCCCAAGTGGAGTCTTGTATGCTGTTCTATAAGCCCAAACAGCTTCATCGAGCTTTAAAGACCAATCATTCCTTGACGGACAAACAATTTTCTCTAGAATGCGCTTGATCTCTCTATTAGACATTTCAGCTTGACCATTCATTTGCGGATGATAGGCAGTAGCAATATGATGATTCACATTATAGCGCTGCATCATAGAAGTGAACTTACGATTGCAGAAATGCGACCCTTCATCATTTATGATTACTCGTGGCGTTCCAAACCTTGTGAAAATCTGCTTATGAAGAAAATTCAACACTACCTTCGCATCATTTGACGGTAGAGCCTTGACTTCTACCCATTTTGAGACATAATCGACTGCCAGCAAGATGTACTGATTATTGCAGGACGAGACAAATGGTCCCATAAAATCAGTTCCCCAAACATCAAAGACCTCGACTTCAAGCATCATATTTAACGGCATCTCATCCTTCCTCGTAAGATTCCCCACTCTTTGGCAACAATCACACCTTAAAACGAACTGATGTGCATCCTTAAACAAAGCAGGCCAGAAAAAACCTGCTTGCAGAATACGAGCTGCTGTCTTTTCACCACCATAATGTCCACCATAAATTGTGGAATGGCAGTCTCGTAATATCCCCTCCATCTCACAGAATGGGATACATCCCCTGATGATCTGGTCAGCTCTTTTTCTAAACAAATATGGTTCATCCCACATGTACCACTTCACCTTATCCATAAACTTCTTATTTTGAGCAGTATTCATATTATGAGGCATTATATTGCTGACAAGATAGTTCACAATATCTGCGAACCATGGCTCTTCCTCCTGAACTGCAAACAACTGCTCATCCGGAAAAGATTCATTGATCAATGTCTTATCATGTGAAGTAGAATCAGGATTCTCCAATCTAGAGAGATGGTCAGCAACTTGATTCTCAGTACCTTTTCGATCCTTGATCTCTAACTCAAATTCCTGTAGCAAGAGCACCCAACGAATAAGTCTAGGCTTCGAATCCTTCTTTGAGACCAAATAGCGAATGGTAGCATGATCAGTGAATACTGTCACCTTTGTCCCAAGCAGATAAGATCGAAATTTTTCGAAACCAAAGACTATAGCCAAGAGATCCTTCTCAGTAGTGGTGTAGTTCATTTGAGCTCCATTTAGAGTCTTACTAGCATAGTAGACCACATGAAAAAGATTATTCTTACGCCGCCCAAGAACTGCTCCCACCCCATAATCACTCGCATCACACATCATCTCAAAAGGCTCTGTCCAATCAGGTGCCGTAATAACTGGTGCAGTTATCAAACTCTTCTTGAGAGTCTCGAATGCCACCAAGCATTCATCATCAAATTTGAAAGGCACATCCTTCTCGAGCAAGTTGCACAACGGTTTAGATATCTTCGAGAAGTCCTTAATGAAATGCCGATAAAAACCCGCATGACCAAGAAAACTACAGATTCCTTTCACAGAAATAGGTGGTGGAAGATTTTCAATGACTCCCACCTTGGCTTTGTCTACCTCAAGAACCTTGCTAGAGACTTTATGCCCAAGAATAATGCCTTCACGCACCATAAAGCGACATTTTTCCCAATTGAGCACCAAATTAGTTTCCACACACCTTTTGAACACCGCATGAAGATTATTCAAATATTCATCATACGAATGTCCAAAGACGGAAAAGTCGTCCATGAATACTTCGACATTATTTCCAATCATATCAGAGAATATAGCCATCACACATCTCTGAAAAGTGGCAGGTGCGCCACATAAGCCAAACGAAACTCTGCGAAAAGAAAAAGTGCCAAATGGACAAATGAAGGTAGTCTTTTCTTGATCTTCTGGTGCAATGCAAATCTGATTATACCTTGAATAGCCATCCAGAAGACAATAATACTCATGACCGGCCAACTTGTCAAACATCTGATCAATAAATGGAAGAGGGAAGTGATCCTTTCTCGTGGCCTTGTTCAACTTTCTGTAATCCATGCATACCCTCCATCCTGAGACTGTTCGAGTGGGGATGAGCTCGTTCTTCTCATTTGCTACCACAGTAATACCTCATTTCTTAGGTACACATTGCACGAGGCTCACCCAAGAACTGTCAGAAATAGGATATATGATTCCTGCATCCAGCCACTTCTGAATTTCTTTCTTCACCACTTCTTTCATGATAGGATTAAGTCATCGTTGTTGCTCAACAGTCGGCTTACTACCTTCCTCTAGCAGAATTTATGCATGCAGTACGAAGGGCTGATCCCTTTGATATCTGCTATAGTCCATCCGATAGCCGATTTGAATTCTCTCAAAATCCTCAAGAGCTTGTCCTTCTCACTACCTGAAAGGTCAGATGCAATAATAACAGGTAAAGTAGATGCATCACCTAAAAAGGCATACTTCAAGTGTTCAGGCAATGGTTTAAGCTCCAAAGTAGGTGCTTCCTCAATAGATGGTTTGAGCTTTCTTTCAGCATTCTTGAGATCAGAAGTACCAAGAGATTCAAATGGCATGTTTAGCTTTCGCCTCCAAGGAGAAACATTTAGATATTGTAGTTGCTCATTGCCATCCTCATCTTCATTGTCAAAGTCCCCCACCAAGGCTTTCTCCAAGGCATTAGACATTAGCATATGATCAAGTTCTGAAGTGACCGCAGAATCAATCAAATCCACCTTTAAGCACTCCTCGTCTTCTGTAGGGAATTTCATCACCATGAATACATTGAATGTCATATCCTGATCCTGCACCCTCATAGTAAGTTCACCTTTCTGCACATCTATCAAGGTACGACCTGTAGCCAAGAAAGGTCTTCCCAAGATTATGGGAATCTTTTTATCTTCCTCGAAATCCAAAATGACAAAGTCTGTAGGGAAGAAGAGCTTATCCACCGTTACTAACACATCCTCCACTATATCACGTGGATATGTAATAGAACGATCAGCCAATTGTAGAGACATGTAGGTGGGCTTTGGATCAGGCAAATTCAACTTTTTGAAGATAGACAATGGCATCCGATTGATGCTTGCTCCCAAATCGCACATGCATTTGTCAAAAGACAACTTGCCAATGGTGCAAAGAATGGTGAAGCTACCTGGATCTTTAAGCTTTGGAGGTAGTTTTTGTTGCAGCACAACACTGGACTCTTCCGTTAAAGCAACGGTCTCAAGGTCATCCAGTTTTACCTTCCTTGAAAGAATACTCTTCATGAATTTTGCATAACTAGGCATTTGCTCTAGAGCCTCAGCGAAAGGTATGTTGATGTGAAGTTTCTTGAACACCTCCAGAAACTTACCGAACTGCTTATCCAGCTTTTGTTGTTGCAATCTCTTAGGGAAAGGTGGTGGAGGATAGAGCTGTTTTTCCCCTGTATTACCCTCAGGCAGAGTGTGTTCAACAATAGTCTTCCTTGGTTCCGCCGCTTTCTCCTTTTGCTTCTCTTCTTCATCAATAACTTCAGCTTCTCCGTCTTTCACTTTTTCAGCATCAACAACTTTTCCAGACCTTAAGGTAATAGCTTTGACTTGCTCTTTAGCTTCTTTCCTGCCTGACACTTTAGTATCGCTGGGAAGTGTGCCAGGTTGACGGTTGAGCACTGCGTTGGCTATTTGACCGATTTGATTTTCCAAGGTTTTGATAGAAACAGCCTGACTTTTGCACAACAACTTGAGTTCCTCAAAATCAGCACTAGAAGGTGGAGTAGCACCTCCTTGTTGAGGATATGATTGCCTTTGAGCGTAATGTTGTGGTTGCTGGAATCTAGGTGGATTAAACTGTTTACTTACGCCTTGCTGATATGGTTGCTGAATAGCATTCTGATTATTGCTCCAGCTGAAATTGGGATGATTTATGTTGTTAGGATGATAAGTAGCTGGCACAGGCTGCTGCGGTCGCTGATAATTGTTCACATACTGAACATATTCATTAACAAGAGAACACTGATCCGTAGCATAAGAACCTGCACAAAGCTCACAGATCATAGCTATCGGATTGACTCCATAGGTGGCTAAAGAATCGACCTTCAAAGACAGCGCTTGGAGCTGCGCTGCAATAGCTGTAGCTGCGCTGCAATAGCTGTAGCTGCATCAACTTCCAGAATACCTGCTACCTTCCCAGGCATCATCCTTTGAGTTGGGTTTTGATGCTCATTTGTAACCATAGTTTGAATAAGATTATAAGCCTCAGTATAGCTTTTGGCCCACAAGGCGCCTCCAGCTGCTGCATCGAGCATGGGCCGAGATTGGGCCCCCAAACCATTATAGAAACCAGATCACCATCCAGTCAGGCATACCATGATGTGGACACTTTCTCAACATCTCCTTGTAGCGCTCCCAAGCTTCGCACATAGATTCTGTTGGTTTTTACGCAAACTGAGTAAGAGCACTCCTCATAGCTGTAGTCTTCGCCATTGGATAGAACTTCACCAGAAACTTTTTTGCAAGATCTTGCCAAGTAGTGATGGACCCAGCTGGTTCAGAATGTAACCAGTCCTTAGCTTTATCCCTCAGAGAGAATGGGAAAAGCCTCAGCTTGATAGCCTCATCAGTCACACCATTATATTTGAAAGTACTACAGATCTCGACAAAATTCCTGATATGCATGTTGGGGTCTTCAGTCGCAGCACCTCCGAAAGAAACAGAATTCTGCACCATCTGAATAGTGCCCGGCTTGATTTCAAAAGTGTTAGCCTGAATAGCCGGATGAAGGATGCTTGACTGAATGTCATCAATTTTAGGTCGAGAAAAGTCCTTAAGAGCTGGATCTGCCGGAACTATACGATCACCCATGATTACTGGTTCTTTCTGCTCACTCCCTTTATCCGAATCTTCAAAATCTATCTTCTCCGTAATATTAAGGACTGAGTCTGTCTCTTCAGCCGTATCTAAAGTCCTATTGCGAGTACGAGAACATGTTTTCATAAACGCTCGCTAAAGTACCTGGAACACAACCGGAAACATTAAGTAACACGTCTTAATCAATGAGTCCTAATGACCACTGATGATAAGTATATAAACTAAACAAATACGCCGAGTCCCCGACAGCGGCGCCAAAAACTTGTTAGGCACAAAATACGCGCTAATAATTCACGCAAGTATACGCGTTCGCAAGTAATCTAGTTCATTCCCATAGAGACTCAGACTAATTATGTTCAATTATACTTACTCACCAATGTATGATTACTTCTCAATGATAAGACAATAACACTTAGATTTGATTAATTAATTATTAACTATAATTAACTACGAGAATTAAACACTTAATTGACACTTGAATTAATAATATTAAACACACATGAGATCATAACTTCATTACTACTTCCTTCAATAGTTATTGTTATTACCCTTAGCATGTAACGGTGATGATATTAATCGAACAACATGAAACTGATAAAAGCCAACTTTCGTTGTACTAATACCATTCTACCAAACATCCACAATTAAGATAGAAGTTGAATAAACATCAATTATGTTGAGACCCTATATGTCTACAGAATTTGAAAACATAACGATTTAAGCACAAGTTATTCCTTATGATTACACAGGGCAAGTAAAACGGTTAGAGTTACCCATTAATCATGCATACACATACATGAACCTATGCTAGCATGGCAAGTTCTAAACCTCAAGATCCACCGTCGCTTCACAAGAGATTAACAACCTATCTTATATGTTCGCGACACACATAAGACGAATAAGCGCAACCTATACTAGATATCATACAATCATCACACACTAAGGTATTAAACAACTAACTAAAGAATTCCATAGTAAATCCGTTACGACCCCATGATCACGATTAGCCCATGATAGAACTCATCGTCACCATGGGTTCATATGAAAACATGATAATAACACACAAGAATAACTAATAAAAATACTTTTTAAAACCAGAGTACGTCATAAGAGTAATAAGGTTCAAAGTAAGAAAACTAGCATCCATTGCTACAACGAATAAAAGAATCACAAGAAAACGTATGCTTCCTCTTCTTCGTTGTGATGTGCTAAAACGGTCTTCTTCCTTCTCTTCTTGCTCCTTGATTAATACCATGATCCTTATGTGAAACATCTCTGAAAACTACTTATATAGAAGCCCCACAAGACCCATCCATCTCAGAAGTCAGAATTCCAACATAAATAGAACTCTAAAAATCAGTATTTTAATTTACGCCCCTGAGCGGCCGCCCAACAATCCTGATCGGGCGCCCAGCTTCCTGAGCGGCCGCCCAGCCAGGCTGAGCGGGCGCCCAGCACTGTTAGGTCACACACACTGAAGAAGGGGGTTGAATATAGTGTTTAGCACAATCAAATCGATTATAAGAACTCAAGTAACAGAAAATAGATTTTATTCAACACAATAAACTCTGTTACAATATGGAACTGTCCTCTCTCAATGATGAACAAATTATCATGAGAGCTGCTAGAGGTACAAAGAATAATAACTTCGATAATCGTAACACTTATAGTATAAACTCTATGCCTATGTTTATATACTACACAGTTACAAGATAAATTCTAAATAATATGGAATATAATTCTGCTTCCTAAAATATATCAACCAGTTACCTTTTCTTCCAAGTATTCTATTCTTCATATAATTCCTTCTTCATGCATATTTATTTCGGTCTTAGTCTCGATCTTCTTTCCTTTCAATCAGCCGCCTGCCTTATCTGAAAGTCATCTTAAGTCCTGATATTATCTCCTGATAAATATCTTCTGATCACTTAAGTTCTGATATCTTAAGTTCTGTCTTCAGTATAAGTGCTGATTTTCAGTTAAGTACTGATTTGTCCTGTTAGGTAAGATCTGAAAACTAAACACAAATCATATTACACATGACATTATCAAATATATCTAACAATCTCCCCCAACTTGTAAATTATCATAATATACAAGTTCAACAGATATTTGATAATGTCAAAAACATTAGGTACAAATGCATGAGAATTTGACTAGATAACTACAACTTATAGTCCTTTCAGCTTTACCATCTTTAACTTCTGATAATAGCTTCAGTCTGTATAAACTTCAGAATTTAAGCATTTGTAGATCTTTGACTTGGCTTCAATTTCAATTTCTGATCTCTTTGATATCAGTAGTTGTCCTGAGATAGTTCTTCAACAAACATCTCTCAGCATATTCAAGTTCATTAACCATCCTCCTTTTAGCATTTATCAATTCAGCTGTATCTTCTCCAGTTTGAAAATAGCTGCTCTAAGATCATTTATCTTAGCTTTTCTTATCTCCTGATCTAGTCTAATCAGATATGCCTTTTCAGACTCTAGATTGAATTCCACAACTTTATAACCCAGAAAAGTAGTTATAATCTTAGCAGAATTAGGCTTCATTTCGACAATATCACCCTTATGATCTCTGTACTTGGGACAGTATGTGCTGTCAGACTTTACAGAACAAAGCTTCTTCTGTCTTTGAATTTGAGACTTTAAATATCCTGCAGCACTATCTGTTAATCTGTCTTTCACTTGAAGTAGAAATAGAACATGTTCCAGTTCTTCAAAATACTTCAGTGGTATAACATTCTGCTTAATCTGGTATACCCTTCCATCTGTCATAAAATATAACAAGATATGCTCTTTCAAGAAGGTATGGTAAACCATTTGTATAAATTCAAGTCGATTCAATCTTTCAGGAGTTGCTCCAACACCTGGTTCACTTAAAGAAGTTGGATCATTGGTAGTATTATGTACTCTTCTTTAATCAGAACTACCCAACCCAGATTTATCTCTTGCTTCCTTTTCTGTAACAACTCTTGCTTCAAAACCACTAGTTGTAGTCTTCAAAGGTTGAGCCTGTTTAGCTTTGGTGAATCCTGGTAGGAGTATCTTTGAAGGTTTAACATGAGCAATGTCAGAGGTTTCCTTTTCCTTATCTTCTGATATCAAGCCAACTTGAGCTAATTCAGAGGTTGCTTGCTTCACTGTTATATCAGAACTTACTATATCTTGACTCTGAACAACATGAGCCATGTCAGAGGTTGTTTGAGAAATCTTTTTTGAAATCAGAGTAAGACTAATATCTTCTTCATCATCAGTTATTTCTTCATCCATGACTGGCATATAAACCTTTACAGGTTCATCAACTTTTTCTTTGCCCTTGGACCTTGGATCAATTTCCATTTGTGATTTGGCTTTGATTGCTTCAGAATTTGTTCTTTCCTTTATCACAATACCCTTAGGTTTTGGAAATTTTCTTTCAACAACAGAAGCTTTAGATTTTGTCTTGACACCTTCTGCTTTGAGTCTAACTTCTTCTTCCTTTAGACCCTCAAAGTCCATCCCTGGATTTTCTTTAAGAAATAACTCCCTTGAAATTTCTTCATCAAGTTCCAGATGTTCACCAGAACTTATCCTTTTACCAGTATCAGAACTTATTCTTCTCCCAGTATCAGAACTTGTTCCTTGACTTGTAATTCTAGCTTTACTTTATGAAAACCCTTTGCCTTGACCTTGACCTCTACCCTTATCAGAGTTTCCCTGGTCATCATGTCCATCATCCTTTCCTTTCAGTGTCTGAATAGATTTGCATTTGGACTTAATCACTTTCTCCCCCTTTTTGGCATCAGCAGGTAAAATAAGAGAAACAAGCAATTCCACTGAGGATTGGATCTCATTGAGTTGACTTTGGTGAGAAGCTTGATTCTTCAGAATTTCTTCACTTTGAGTTTGTTGCTTCTCCTGAGTTTTCTCAACGTAGGCAATTCTGTCAAAGGCTGGCTTGAAAAATCTGTTCTTTTTAAGTTTCACATTCATATCTTGCTGGATTAGAGCTTCCTGAATTTTGTTCACCTTGTCATGAGTTATTGAGTGTTGACCTTGAAGGTGCCTTGTACTCAATGCAGTAACTTTCAGCTGTGCCTTGAAATCATCAATTATCAGCATTTCATCAGCTTTTGCAAGATGCTCAACAAGAATCTTTTCAGAAGGAACAAAACTAACTGTGTTCCATTCCTTAGTCCACTCCTTTCCTCTAGGAGTTTCACTCCAAGGTACTGGTGCTTCTCCTGTAACAAACTTCTTGACTAAATCAGCTTTATGAACGGTTTGTTGAGGTGCATGTCCTGATGGACCAACTGCATCAACATCCAAATTGGCAGCAGCTTCACCAGTAATTTCTTCATTGGCAGCATCAGAACTTGTAGATCCTGCAGTATCAGTATCCTCTGGTAAAAGAGCAGTATGTGAGGCTATAGAGGCTTCAACATCATCCTCTAAATTCTGATCTGCAGCAAGGTTCTGATCAACATCCAAAATTGATGTTGTTGGTGGAGTGAGTTGAATTGGTGGAGCTTCCAAATACAAAACCTCAGGCACAATCAAGTTATGAATATCAATTTCAGCACTTGTACCTGGTTTTTTAGTATGTACTGGATCAACTATAGGTGATATAGGAGGTGTAGGTATTTTAGCTTGAGCAGTGTCATGTTGTGCAGAAGGAAGTGATTCAATAACAATAGGTTCTGTTGAGATCAGAGATTCCTAATCCCCTTCCTCAGCTGCTTCCACTATATCTGAGTCTAACTCAACTATGTCCCTATGAGCTCTCTGTTTCTTTAATTTCCTCAAAGGTGGAGACACTGTAGGAGCTTTATCATCAGAATTTAACTTTCTAAGCCTTTTGAGGGGCCTAGAACTCCCAGTTACAGTATCTTTCTGAGAAGAAACCTTCTCAGCTTCTACAACAACAGGTTCTGATATTGGAACCTGTTCCTCAGCATCTGATTCATCTCGCAGAATAATTCTTCTTCTCTTCTGTTGAGTCTGAGGTACTTTCTTAGTCCTCTTGGGTTTGGAAGATGAAGGCTGCATTGTAGGATCTGAAGGTTGAGGTTGAGAAGTTTGAGGTGTTTGTGTAGAGGTGGTAGGTGCTGATGGATGAGGTTCTGATGGTTGGACATCAGGATATAATTCAGTGTATTTAACTGGATCATAGGTTATTAAGGCTTGTTTGACAGATAAAGGAACTAGAAGGGGTCTTAACACAGCCTTCTTATTATCAGTAGATAATAAGTCATTAAAAGCTCTTTTAGCTAGTCTGAATGTTGAAATTAATTCACTAGCAAATTGGGGCTTATTATCACAACAAAAACTATAGATAAGCTGACAGAATCTAGCAAAGTAAACAGTATTCCTATCTTCTGTCATTCTATCCCCAATAAAATCTAAGACAATACTTGCATAATCAAAATCAGTTTGATTTATGAGAGCATACCCGATTTATTGGCTGAATATGGGAATTGCATCGAAATTAGAACATTTGTTTGCAAAAGCCTTGGTTATGCAGTCAAAGAAGAAACTCCATTCCCTCCTTATGTAGGATCTCTTCAACTGATCCATCTTAGCCAATATCCTCTCATACCCCAGACGGCCATCATGTTTTGAAGAACTGGCTCTTCAATAGTAGAATAAACACAGTTCTCAGGCATCTACAGTGCTTGGCGAACCGTAGCCAATGTCACGACATGCTCATCCTCCCCTGATGAAAAAATAATACTTGGGGACCCTTGAGCACCATCATCATCATATACTCCGCTTCTCCATAACTCCAGTACTTGAGTACCAAAGACTGCTTCAGGTTCGGTCAGAGCGTACCCAATATCAGAACTAGCAAGAAAGTCCTGAATGAAATAAAGTTCTGATGGGGCTTCTGACTTGCTAAGAATAACGGAGAAGTTATTAGGAAAAAACTTAGCTCCATAAAAAATTATGTCTTTCGGTGCCATCTCTGTAAGAAATTAAGTGAATAAGAGAATTTTTGCAAAGTGTTTGTAAAAAGTCCTGAGAGAAAAACAGCTTCAGAAAATAAAAGAGAGAGAGAGAGAGAGAAAGTAAAAGAGATTTAGAATAGAAAAGTAAGTAAAAGATTAGAAAATCTTTTATCTCTCATATATATACTCTCTCCACTCAACAGTCATATTTTTGAAGCATGGAATACACTTTACACCTAGCACCATTTGAACAGTAAGTAAACGGTTAGAATGAGAGTTAATGGGCACATAAAATAAGCAATAATTACCGTGCACATGCAGTTTTTTAGGACATACACGTTAACCACTAACCCATAATGATTATGACTATTTTATCTCACATTAAACAATATTCTGTAAAAATATTATCAATCAGGTAATGACCAAAAATAAACCAAGTAAATAAATACTGTCACGTCAGCATCAGAACTCGATTATTATCAAGATTTAAAAGTCATCAGAATATGGCTCCTAAAATCGAAAAGTGAATGTGTATTCCTGTAATTCTTCACACAAGTATTGATATGGTTTCATCAGAACTTAATCATCAGAACTTCCATCAGAACTTGTCCTCAGAATTTATGCAATCTGACACATAGACTGTTCATCTAAAATAACATTGATCACCACAGTAATTTTCATCATTCATATGGAGTGTAAGTGTGTGCATTAAGCTAAATATCAGACAAAGAGTAAAGTCCGATTCACTTCAGTACAACTTAGAAATAAGGCATAACTAAGAACTTTACTCAAAATCTGTCATTATTCTGAAGTCTACTTTAGAATGAGTTCATGCATGAGTCCACCTCAACTGTTTTGTGCTCATTTTATGCATCTTTTGAAATTCTATTTTACAGTGGCTTCTCAGTGTAAGTGAGTCACGACTGCTTATCAGAATTTATGCTGTTATCAGAGTATTTCTCCTGTAATCATAGAGTGTGAAAAGTCACCAAGAAAATTTTATTTTGCTTTTCTAATGCATATTACTTAATACCAGCAATGCACTTGGGTCTTCCCTTCCACATTTTTACTCTAGATCTCAAAGAAGTACCTGATTTTTTATTTCTTTTCTTTTCTTTTTCTTTTGATAAGTGAGCCTTATCAGCACTTAGTACATCCACCAGATTTACTAACATCAGAACTTAACAGATAAGAAGCACTATTCTAGTTTTTGACTTAGTAATAAGATACACATAAACTTAACTAAGCTCAATATCAGAATTTGCTTGTGTTAAAAGATTTCCACATAAACAATTACTTCAAACATGGGATCTTTAGTATATTAAAGATTACTAGGTCAGCATCTAACACAGTTATCCTCATTGGATTGAATAGTCACAGAAACATTCATATCACTATCAGAGTTTGGAAATTCACATCAGACAATAATCAACACTTAGAAGATTTCTAATTAAGCACAGAATACACAAAGATGTAATATATGTAAACACTGATCATAAAGTCTGATATATCAGAACATAAACTAAGCAGATTTAGAGAAAGAAACTGAAACCATGCCAAGTTCATTTACCAATCTTGTAAAAGTAGCTTCATACAGTGGTTTTGTGAAGATATCTGCTAGTTGTTGATCTGTGGGAATAAAATGCAATTCCACTGTACCTTCATCCACATGTTCCCTTATGAAGTGGTACCTTATGCTAATGTGCTTTGTCATTGAGTGTTGAACTAGATTACCTGTCATAGCAATATCACTTTAATTTTCACAGTAAATAGGGATTTTAGAAAATTCTAACCCATAATCCAGTAACTGATTCTTCATCCAAATAATCTGTGCATAACAGCTTCCTGCAGCAATGTATTTTGCTTCTGCAGTTGATGTGGAAATTGACTTCTGTTTCTTGCTAAACCAAGAAACCAATCTGCCTCCAAGAAATTGGCAGCTTCCACTTGTGCTTTTCCTGTCAATTTTGCGTCCTGCAAAAATCTGCATCTGAGTAACCTATTAGCTTAAATTCTGATTCTCTAGGATACCACAATCCCAGATCAGCTGTACCCTTAAGGTACTTGAAAATTCTTTTCACAGCTGTTAAGTGAGGTTCTCTTGGATCTGCTTGAAATCTTGCACAAAGACAGGTAACATACATGATATCAGGTCTACTTGTAGTTAGATAGAGTAGTGACCCAATCATACCTCTGTAATCAGTAATATCTACTGATTTACCAGTATCTTTATCCAATTTTGTTGCAGTGGCCATAAGAGTGGATGCACTTGAACAATCTTGCATTCCAAATTTCTTTAACAAATTTCTGGTGTACTTAGATTGGAAAATAAAAGTTCCTTCTTCATTCTGCTTGACTTGAAGGCCCAGAAAATAGTTAATTCTCCCATCATACTCATTTGATATCTTGACTGCATCAGTTTGGCAAACTTCTTACAAAGTCTGTCATTTGTAGAACCAAAAATGATATCATCAACATATATTTACACCAAAAGTAATTCCTTTCCATGGTTGAGGTATAATAATGTTTTGTCAATAGTCCCTCTGTTAAATCCACTTTCCAGAAGAAACTGAGCTAATGTCTCATACCATACTCTTGGAGCTTGCTTAAGATCATAAAGTGCTTTATCAAGCCTGTAGACATGATTGGGAAATTTGGGATCTACAAAGCCTGGAGGTTGTTCAACATATACCTCTTCTTCCAGTTCTCCATTGAGAAAAGCACTTTTCACATCCATTTGAAAGACTTTAAACTTCTTGTGAGCAGCATAAGCCAAAAATATCCTTATGGCTTCCAATCTAGCAACTGGTGCAAATGTTTCATCATAATCAATTCCCTCATGTTGAGAGTATCCTTTTGCAACCAGCCTTACTTTGTTCCTTGTAATTATGCCATCACTGTCAATTTTGTTTCTGAACACCCATTTTGTACCAACAACAGACTTGTTCCTTGGTCTTGGCACTAGGGTCCAGACTTTATTTCTTTCAAATTCAATCAACTCTTCTTACATTGCTTACACCCAATTAGTGTCTTGAAGAGCTTTTTTCACTTTCTTTGGTTCAGTCTGAGAAAGAAAAGAATGATAAAGACATTCATTTGATGTAGCTGTTCTAGTTCTGACACCTGCATCAGGATTTCCAATAATTTAGCCAGGTGTATGTGCTTTAGTCCACTTCCTTACAGATGGAAGGTTTTCTCTAGAACTAGATGCTCCCCCATGATCCATGCTGTCTCCATCAACATTTTCTGATGCTCCCCCTGAAATTATGCTCTCTGAGTTGGATCCTTCATTATTTGAGTTTCCAGAAATATCAGAACATGAGTTTCCAGAATTATCATAACTTGGCCCATCAGAACTTGAAGAGCCTGTTGTAGGTTTTGATGCTTCTTGAGATGTGGTTGGATCTTCAGTATGCTCCCCCTGCACATGTACATTTTCCTTAGGCGTAGTCACCACAATTTCAATAACTTCAGAGTTTAATCCATCAAAGGTTTGCAGTATCAGGATTTACAGAATCAGAATTTAAAACTTCATTTTCGAATCTCAGCTGATCATTATCATTGAAATCTTCAAGTCCAATAATCTTCTTATCATCAAAAGAGACATCGATAGATTCCATGACAACCCATGTTCTTAAATTATAGACTCTGAAGGCTTTTGTAGAAAGTGGATATCCAACAAAAATTCCTTCATCAGTTTTTAGATCAAATTTGGATAGCTGTTCGGGATGAGTCTTAAGAACAAAATACTTGCATCCAAATACATGAAAATACTTCAGATTTGGCTTCTTTTTCTTCACCATCTCATATGGTGTTTTTCCATGCTTGTTGATAAGTGTTGCATTCTGAGTAAAACAAGCAGTCTGAATAGCTTCAGCCCAAAAGTAGGTTGGAAACTTTGCTTTATCAAGCATAGTTCGTGCAACTTCAATAAGAGTTCTATTCTTTCTTGCAACAACTCCATTTTGATAAGGAGTTCCAGGAGCAGAAAATTCCTGCTTGATTCCTTGGTCTTTGCAGAACTCTTCCATGATCAAATTCTTGAACTCGGTGTCATTATCACTTCTTATGATCTTCACAGAATCTTTGACCAATTTATCCAGTTGCTTGAAATGATCAATCAAGATAAATGTAGTTTCACTTTTTGTGTGCAAGAAATACACCCATGTGTATCTGGTGAACTCATCCACTATGACCATAACATATTTCTTCTTTGTAATAGACATGACATTCACTGGACCAAATAGATCAACATGTAGTAGGTGATAAGGCTCAAGAATTGATGATTCAGTCTTGCTCTTGAATGAAGATTTTCTTTGTTTTGCCTTCTGACATGAATCACAAAGGCCATCAGGAGCAAATACTGATTTTGGCAGTCCTCTCACAAGATCTTTCTTGACTAGTTCATTTATATTGTTAAAAATTTAAATGAGAGAGTTTCTTGTGCCAATCCCAGCTTTCTTCAATTGATGCTCTACTTAACAGACAGATTGCGGAACCATCAGTACTTGTTGAAAGCTTGGCTTCATAAATGTTACCATGCCTGTATCCTTTCAGAACAACTTTGCCTGTAGATTTGCTTACAACTTCACAATGTTCTTCAAAGAAATCCACAAAATAACCTCTGTCACAGATTTGACTCACACTCAGTAGATTGTGTTTAAGTCCTAAGACCAGAGCTACTTTTTCAATAATGACATTCCCAAGATTGATATTACCATATCCCAGAGTTTTTCCAATGTTTCCATCTCCATAAGAAACACCTGGGCCAGCTTTCTCCACAAAGTCTGATAGCAGGGCTTTATTTCCAGTCATATGTCCTGAACATCCACTGTCTAGAACTAGGATGTTCTTCCTGTTGCCCTGCATTCACAAAGACTATTAATGATTATTTTTAAGGACCCAGACTTTCTTGGATCCTTTGGCCTTTTTAAGTTTGTTAACATTTGCAGCGGAGTTAGCATCAGAGTTTATGTTAACAGTTTTCTTATCAGAATTTGCAATATCAGACTTTGCATCAGAACTTATACTAGAAGGAATAATGCTAACTTTCTTTACAGAAGGTTTTATTTGATAATAATCATAGTACAAACTATGATATTCCTTACAAGGATTTTGTGGCTTATATCTAATAGACTGACTCTTAACTCCTGATTTTGAAGGTAAGGAGTTTATATTCTTATTCTTCCTACAAAAAGAAGCCAGATGGTTAGCATTTCCACAGTTATGACATGTTTTTCTAGGAGCATTAGGAACAGGCTTATAATTGTTACTTTTGTTCACACCTTCCTTTCCATTCCTATTTTTCCTAGGTGGCTTTACCTTGTTTACATTCTTAACATCTTTCAGCTTATGTTTAAGCTGCTTCTTAGTCATTAAGCCTATGTTAACTTCAGTTGGCTTATCCTGTTTAGGTTTGTCAGAAGTTACTTTCTCCTTAACTTTTGATTTCTCAATATCAGACTTTGCAGTTACAAACTTAACAGGATTTACCTTTGGTTTTTGTTTAACAACTATAGGCTCAGTTTCTACAGTTCCCTTACTGTTCTTATCATCTCCATAACCTAAGTCCTCTTTCCAGTTTCCACTACTAAGAATATCCTGAGTTGCTTTACCAGAGTTAGTCCAAGTCCTAATAATCTCTCTTTCCTTTTCTAACTCAGTTTTTAGAGATTCATTCATTTTTAACACTTCATCCCTAACATAAAAGGCATCATCTCTATCTTTCTGAGTTTGATGGAACATGACTAACTCTTTTTCTAAATAATCATTCCTCTTTTCAAAAGTACTATTTTCAGAAGTTAATCTTTCATATGTTAAAGTTTGATCTTTATAACTAATGAACATGGTTTTAAGATATCTTCTCAACTCAATAATATCATCAGTATGAAAGGCATAAGTAGTTTGAGGTACCTTCAAGTCAGCAGTATCAGAACTGCTATCAGCATTTGCCATCAAGGCATAGTTTTCCTCATCCTCAGAATCTGAAGCATCTGACCACCTTTTCTTCTTTGTGACAAGAGCCTTGCCTTTATCACTTTTCCCTTTTCTGCAATCTGGAGATATGTGGCCTTTCTCACCACAGTTGTAGCATTTAACATTTGAGTAATCTCCTCTGTCAGACTTTCCTCCTTTGCCTTCAGATTTTCTGAACCCTTTCTTTTCAGAACTTGCACCTTTCCTGGAAAACTTCTTTCCTCTTCTGAATTTCCTATATGCAATCTTTGTGATTCCTTTCACCATAAGAGCACACAACTTCATCATCTCCTCATCAGGGTCTATCTCAGATATACTTTCAGTTTCTGAGTCATCATCACTATCAAAACTTGATGACTCAGTATCAGACTTTGTGATGAGAGCTTTGCCCTTGCCTTTCTTTGAGGCAGCTTCTTTGGGAATTTCCTTCTCAGCCACAAAAGCATTTGTCCTTGACTTTCTTCCATTCCTCTTGCTTCTTTGTTCCATCTCAAGTTCATGAGTCTTGAGCATCCCATAAATTTCATATAGAGTTGTTTTGTCAAGAGTATAGTTGTCTCTTATTATTGTGGCCTTCAAATCCCATCTTTCAGGAAGTGCTAACAGGAATTTAAGATTTGAATCTTCAATATCATACTCTTTGTCAACTAGTGACAAATCATTCAAGAGTTTGACAAATCTATCATATAAATCAGTTTATGACTCATCAGGCTTTGAGTCAAATTGCCCATACTCTTGAGTGAGTATCGTCTTCCTGTTCTTCTTGATTGCATCAGTTCCCTGACACCTTGTCTCCAAAGAATCCCATATCTCCTTTGCAGTCTTGCATTGAATTACCCTGTTTGACATGACATTATCAATGGCACTATGCAGCAAGTGTCTTACCTTTGCATCCTTTGCAATCGATGAGATATCTTCAGCAGTGTAATCACTTTTCTCCTTTGGTACAGACTTTGTTGGCTGACCTGCAACTTCCACAGAGAGTTTGGTTGGCATATGTGGTCCTTCAAAAATCCTGTCGAGATATTCTGGATCTGTAGCTTCCAGAAACATAACCATCTTCACTTTCCATATGGAATACTCAGAAGATTTCAACATGGGAACTCTTATAGTCTCATATCGACTATGGGTTATGGTTTTTGGAGGTTCTTCCATTTTGGTGGGCTTGGTTGGAGTTTCTTCTTCAGACATGATTGTTTTTGGATCTTAAACCGTTTGTGTGTTAACAGATTGCTCTGATACCACTTGTTAGGTCACAAACACTGTAGAAGGGGGTTGAATACAGTGTTTAGCACAATCAAATCGATTATAAGAACTCAAGTAACAGAAAACAGATTTTATTCACACAATAAACTCTGTTACAATATGGAACTGTCCTCTCTCAGTGATGAACAAATTATCACGAGAGCTGCTAGAGTTACAAAGAATAATAACTTCGATAATTGTAACACTTATAGTGTAAACTCTATGCTTGTGTTTATATACTACACAGTTACAAGATAAATTCTAATTGATATGGAATATAATTCTGCTTCCTAAAATATATCAACCAGTTATCTTTTTTCCAAGTATTCTATTCTTCATAGAATTCCTTCTTCGTGCATATTTATTTCTGTCTTAGTCTCGATCTTCTTTCCTTTCAATCAGCCGCCTGCCTTATCTAAAAGTCATCTTAAGTCCTGATATTATCTCCTGATAAATATCTTCTGATCACTTAAGTTCTGTCTTCAGTATAAGTGCTGATTTCCAGTTAAGTACTGATTTGTCCTTTTAGGTAAGATCTGAAAACTAAACACAAATCATATTACACATGACATTGTCAAATATATCTAACAAGCACCTTACTGGAAAAATGCTTATTTTGCTCTCGTTTTCTGCTGCGTTCTGCTCCTAACTTCCCACTTGCAATGCCAAACACTCCCTTAGGCTTATTCCTGATGAAATCTCCCCTCAAACACAAGTAATACCCTGAAATGCACAAACACTAGAAAAATGCATCAAATACACAAAATACTTGATTTCAAGACATTAATTCAAGCCATTATAAGACGTTCCAAGTGGTATAAAATGCCATTTATCATTGGTATGTCAAGCAATTCAATATCAGAAATCACTATGTGGTAGATATGTATTTGTGGAGTAGTATCGTATGTGATTGGCTCGTATTTGAGGATTCAACAATCAAAGGTTTATGAAGAATAAGGCTTATGGCTCAAGATCAATAAGAATCAGGGTTCAAGGTTGAATAGTTTAAAGCGCTTGAAATATAAAACAAGAGTTATTTTGAATAATAGCAACATATTATAAGAAAGTTTAAAAATATTTGCAATATATCTTAAAGAAAGTTCAAAAGTACTTGCCTTATCACAGATGATTTCCAACTTTACTTGTACTCATCTGACTGTTTTACTCATCAATCACTTTCCTCTTCTTTTTCTATGCTTTGCTTTTGCTTATCGAACACTTACCTTCTCTTTCAACGCTTCGATTCTATTTATGGATCACTGGTTTCCCTTTTTTATGCCTCGCTGACTCTGCTAGGCATCACAAGTATAACGACTCGTGTATCTTTGAATTATTTAAAAATATGATTATGGAAATTATTAAATAAATAAAATATGTGTATTGGTTTTGACCGCTATGTGTTGTTTGATTATTATCTAGGTGTGATTTATGGTGTACCGGGTTGTCCGCGAGATTAATTGTGGAGTCGTATTGAATTATTTCTAATTTTAAAAAAAATGGATTTAGTGCAAATTTATTTGCTTAAATATTTGGAATGCCTCTAAAATTGTTTTTATGGTTTTACAATTACATTAATTATTTTTAGGATTTTATAAAATTGAGAAATCATTATTTTATTACTTATTTAACCCGATATGATTTTCTGATTTCATTTAATTGTAAAATCTGTATTTAATTCCAGAATTCTTCAAAAGTTATGAAACTCATATTTTATTAAGTTTGAATTATTCCTAGGATTTAAAAATTATTTTGGGAATTTTTGAGATTAATTTCACCCGCGCGTTGTTTCGCTTATTCATTAAAAGCGGGTATAAATTGCATTTCAAAAATTAGGAAATTTATGTTTTATAAATTTCGGGATATTTAGAAAATTTTAAGACTATTTTGGGATCATTTTGATCAATATTCATTCACAAGTAGTACCGTTAAAAGATTAAAGAAGATACAGAAATTGAGCTTCCAGTCAGAAAATAGGACACGTGGCAGTGCCCTGTTACTCTGTTGATACGTGTCAATTGCTGAATTTACAGAAAGAAAAAAAAAGAGAAAACACACAAACCCAGCACACAACCTACAGTCTCTCTCTCTCATTTTTTTATCCCCCACTTTCATCAATCTCTCTCTACATTTCTCTCTCTCTATCAATTTTCCCCCCGGTTGTATCTTCCATTCAATCTCTCCCCTGTGTTCTCATTTCTTCCCTCTATATCTCATGATTCCCTGTTTATCTAGATTTTTGGCCGCCGCCTGTGATTCCGGTGAGTAATCGGCGCCAGTGTTCGGTTTTTCGGCCGCTTTCTGACCGCCATTTTATCTTTATTCTGATTGCTTTGTTCTGAAACCTCCTGCCTTGGTTCAGTTTTGGCTGTTCGTATATGCATATACGCACCTATTTCAGTCGAGGGTGTGTTGTTATTGTGCTTTATTTTCCGGTTGTTTTCGGGCTGTTGTGCGCGTGTAGTCACTTCTGTTGGTTGTGTTTTGGTTCAGTAATCTGAATTAATTTGTATTATTTTATTAATTGTAGGGAATTATGACTATGATTCGTGATATAAATAATTTCGTGTGATTGATTTTAATCGAATTAATCGGTGAATTTTTTGTGTGGGAACCCGAATAATCGGGTGCCCCGAAAATTTTGCCGCCGTCGACGATGAGCCTCGGCGAGCCGACGGCGGACTGTGATGACACGATTTTGAGTCCTAATATTTTTAATAAATAAAATTCGTGTTTTGTTTTTATTCTGGATCGAATTAGTTAATTAGTAAATATTGAATCGGGATGGTTGAGTTGGTTGTGATTATTGAATTGTATCGGTGATTGGGAATTTTAGAATGGATTGGTGAATTATTGTAGTTGTTATTGTTGTGAACTTTGTGGTTTGACGTCGATTGATGTTTCGACGGGTATTCCGATAAACAAAGGAGACGCTTCCCGATTTCCGAGAAATCAACTATGGAAATGCGGGAGCGTATCCGGTAATTATCGGGACGTCGAGTGAATATATATACTTATACTTTATACGAACTTGATTGTATGTTGTGGTGAATGTTCTGTCCAAAACTCAGTAACCCTAATTTCGTAAAATGACGAGTATACGTATTTTCTGAAAATGAACACTGAACCGATTTCGAGAAAGTGAACCCAAATTGTTGTTTGTGTTATTATAATATGAATGATTACGAGTCGGAATATGCTATCGTATGGGTAGGTGGTTAGCGAGGATATGTCAAGCATAACTGAGTGTCTAACATAAAATTTTTTGCCCCTGTAGGTTCTAGTCGGGAAACCGAAAGTGGACGTTGGACTAAAGATGACCTAGTAGTCAGTCGACGAGCTCAGTAGAGTTTCAACAGAAAACCTGAGTGTCGAAGTCGAATCCAATGAGATCTAGTAGTTGAACGTTAAAGCCTGAGCGATAGAGTCGGCTCAGAGTTGATCAGTAATAGTTGTAAAGCCCTGTAAAGCAAGTACTTCTGAACTTTTCTTCAAGATATATTATGAATATTTTCGAACTATTTCATAACATGTCGCTATTATTCAAAATAACTCATGTTTTATATTGCAAGTGCTTTAAACTATATACCCTTGAACCCTGATTTTTCTTGATCTTGAGCCGTAAGCCTTATTCTTTGTAAACCATCCTTTGTTGATCCTCAGATACCAAATCACACAAATATGATACTACTCCCCAAATGTATAACTACCAAGCACCAAACACTGGAACAAATTTTTTTGAAAACACAGAAACTTTTAAACTCCAACCATTCTTTATAACATCAAAGAACTATACCTTGAAAAATCATTATTTGTCTAATACCTGATCCTTTTACAGACTAAAAACCGTTTCTTATACATACCCTTGTGAGATCCATTAGTTTCCTTACATTTTTATTCAAGTGTTTAATTTTCATTGAATATGATCTTTTTTATCGAATTATATTGTTTATCATATTGAACTGCTTTAGAATTGGATAGTTTTTTTACCTATGGACCAGATTCGTGGTCAGACCATATCAATGGTCAATTTGGGCCAATGTGTGCCTTGGATCCAGTAATTAGAGCAGTGTCGTGTGCTTTGCTCGGGTTTAGTGCGTGACTGATCAGCAGCCTAACCTTAGTTTTAAAACTTAAAATGAATATCCAATTCTAATGATTGTTTATCAATAAACTTGATTCCTCTGAATCATCTCGTTTGATCATTGATTAACCTCAATTATTTTTATTGTGACTTGCTGAGCTAGTTAGCTCACCCTTGTAATTCTTTTTATATATTTTACAGTTAAAAAGGATATGGATGATAGTAAAGTTCCTCAGTCCAAAGTGCGGGCTAGGGTTCCAGTTGAGTTGGATCGAGCAAGCTGGAGCTTCACACGGTAGTGAGTTAGTAAGATTGTAAGAATAATTTCATTATCAGTTATAAGTTAAATTAGTTGGGATTTGGTACGTTGTAATAAAAGTTAGCGTTGTGGCTTGTTTTCATACTTTAACCTATTGCGATCCGTGGTTATGTAAAGCAGGGTCATTACAAATAGTATTTCATATACAGGTTTATATGTTGTGGACCCCAAACTTCTGACCCGGGTTTGGAGGGCACCACAGGTTGGTATCAGAGCTACAGTTTATAAGTCACTGAAAAAAGCCTAGATTATCGGGATTGGGTAGAGGGTTAGGATTAGGAATAAGAAATAAAAAGATAAGTCATCGTGAGGTTGAGTGTGATTGTATAGTAGGTCTCCGGCACGGTTCATGTTGCGATTCGGGATTCTTAACTTTCGACGTGATTTCCAAACAACGGCAATGGCAGATCCTGATTTCCCTGTATCATCTGATCGTTTGGAGCTTTCCGTTCGAGGATCGTCATCTTCTTCCAAATTTGATTTGCACCTTGTTCTTCCATCAGTATTAATGGTACTACCTTCTGTTATAACAGCTGCACCCTTTCAACCTAAAATAACACTATTTTATCACCTCTTGATATGAAACTACCTATCTAAGAACCTCCCTCTAGTTATTCTTGTTTTAATGGACATTCAGCTGGGACTTTATTTTTTCAGTTTACTTTACACCCTATTCTATACCCACAGTTTAAAACTCGTCCTATGAAGCAATAGTACCTACGAGGATGGATTCGAGAGCTACAGTAAATGGTGAGTACCTGAGATATAAATAAAGGTGATAAGAAGTTTAGAAAGAAGATTTAAGTGTTTCAGATGATAGTTGCTACCAGGTTAAAAGAAGCCATTAGTGACTAGGCCACCCGTGATTAGTTGTGGGATGGATTAGATGAATTTTGAAAGAGTTAGAGGAGATTATGGATCTGGAGTTTTTTTGAAGTTAGATAGTGGTGTTATGATGTTGTGATATATAATTATAGTAACAAGGTGATGTGGCATTAGCTGACTTGTTGACCATTGAATAGCCTGTTCCACTTAACGATTGTATAGTTAATGACATGAGTATTACCAGTATGAAAGTTTTGATGTGAAGCTACGAATACGATATCATGCAACAACAATTGAAGTGATCGTCGATTAAGGAAGGAAAATGGACCTAATAAAGGAGAGAAGGTAGATTGAAGTGAATGGACCTTTATGTGATCGTTCCTTTAATTTGGTACCTTGTAACAGGTAAGAAGGACAACAACCAACTTATATAGTAAGGACAACCAAGTGTGCGATTTTCAAAATTTTCTTAAACAAACTCTCGAAAGAGATTTTCTTAACAAATTTTCAAAGGTTGTTTTAATAAAATAAGTTTTAAACCTTGGTTGTCAAGTTACTACTTGAGTTTCTTATTTATTAAAAGACCCGGATTACCTGAAAGGATGTATGTTCCAGACTTAGTATTATTAATTCAGAGAACAAAGTACCCCGCGATTATGAAGAAGTTGATTATTCCTAATGATAAGGTGCAAATATTGTTTGACAAGGTTAATAACAGAATCCGCGTATGGAGTAACTGTTCATCCAGTGGCAGAGACCATTAAAGTTTAAAGAGTCCATTGATGTAAAAGGAGCCTGGGCGTGATCGAAGAAGATTGGGAAGATTTCCAGACCTCTCTAAAAGAAGAATATTATTAACAAAAGGATCGTTATGTTAAATGGTTCGTGGTTATTCTAAATTAAAAAGAGAAAACCCAAAGTTATCTGATGAGAATGCCATTATGATCGAATTGTTAAAATATTATACGTGTAGGTGCGATGGTAAAGACGCAAGACTTAACAAGTAAGAATTTACCATAATGCTTAATTTAAGAAGACATTTCATCGTACTTTATAAAGTTGTTATATGACACAATTGGGATATGATTGAACAAGCTCGAAAGATGAATACAAGTGAAATATGGATGGTGACCAATGGTATCGTTCTTGTTTTCAATATTACAGCGTATATTCCTTTTTAAATCCTAAAAATGTATGAACTTCTTTTCTTAATAAACTCCTGATAATGATATCAAAAAGGATGATATTGCATTCCTTTCAAATTTAATTGTTCCCCTCAAGTTTTGCTCTCAGATTGGGACAAACAGTGTTATGGTGAGACGCTTTGTCGGGATGACGAAAAGTCAGGTGGGACGCCACCTAATCATGTGTTGTACGCCATATGGTACGAAAGACTGGCCATCTTAAGTACCAATGTGGTTGTCTCATTTATATTCAAATCCTTACTTCTTCTTTCTTTTCAACTCTAATTTTTGTTGAATTGTGAATCCTTCTAGTTGTACCATCGTATTGTCATTCTTTGCAAAAGTTTTCAAACAAAAATTCAACGTATTATGAACCAAGCGGGCAAAGTTTCATCTACTTCTTATGTATGGGAGGGAAACAAGGGCATATGGCAAGGATTGCAATCACTAGCCCCAGTGAAGGATCCACTAAGAGCCAAGAGAATCTACTTTAATAAGGAATACGTCTTCGAGAACGAGAATTTGTGATTTTCCTGTGAAATATGTTATTCAGAATACGGACGTGATGCCATGGATGATTATAGTGAATACCTTATGCGTTAAAGTATTGAGAGATGTGGAAGCAACTTGATTGTTTATTCCCCCAAGGTATTGTTGATAAGATGATTTACCCCATGGGATTGATAAGATTATGACTAAAGGACTAGCAAATTTAAGAACGCGTAATTGTTAAATAAGTAAATACCAATGGTGGGATTGAGATATCTGGCAACAAGTTTGTGAGGATTTGATTTAAGATAAGAGAATTTGACATTATTCTAATAAATGGACTAACTAATTAAGCGTGATGTCCAGATAGACCGTCGTGATGAAAGATAGTTCTAAAGACGCCAAATAAGAATGCGATAAGGTTCAGAAGACGAAGGAATGTAAAGAATTGTTAACAATGATTTCGGTGATCAAGATGTGAGCATTATGGTGATTATGGGATATATAAAAGTCAGAAGCAAACAAAATTTGAAGATTTTATAGCAATTAAGGAGTTTCAAGATATGTTTCCAGATAAGTTATCAACATTTCCTCTAGATAAAAAAATGAAGTTCGCGATTAACTTAGCACCTGAGACGAAGCCAGTGACTAAGGCCTTACCCAAAATGGCACCAGTTAAAATAAGGAAGTTAGCAAAGCAGATACAAGAAATGTTAGAAGAAGGAGCGATTAGACCTAGAGTACCCCATAAGGTGCACCGATATTAATTGTTAATAAGAAAGATGGAAGTATGAAATTATGCGTCGACTAGCGAAAGCTCAACAAGTTTACTATCAAGAGCAAGTATCTGTTACCTCGAACCAATAATTTGTTTGATCAAATGAAAGAAGCAAAGTACTTTTATAAGATTGATTTAAGACTTGGTATTTCACCAATTGAAGATTAAACCTATGGACATATCGAAGATAATTTTTTAGAACTAAGTACTGTGTTATAAAATTCTCGTATTGTCATTTGGATTAACCAATATACCAGTAATATTTGAACTTGATGAATAGAATCTTTAAGGAATATCTAGATGAGTTGTATTTGTGTTACTTAAAGTCAACGGAGGACCATGCGAAGCATTTAATGACAACTGGGGAGTCGGAGAAGAAAGAAGTTGTATGTAAAGTTTACAAGGTAAAAGTTTTGATGGTAGAAAGCATAAATAATCAGTGAGGAGGAGACCAAAGGAGATCCAGTAGAAATTAAAGTTACTATGAATAAAGAAAGGTCAAAAGCACCAACAAAAGTAAAAAGTTTTACCAGGGACCGGTTATTATTGAAAATTTGTGCAAGATTTCTTGAAAGTTGCAATACCTTTGACGAAGCTAACCAGGAAAATCAAGAAGTTTATATGAAATGGAGAAGGGTGAAGAAAGTTTTGTGGAATTAAATGAAAGAATGGTTACAGCACCTGCTTTATTACTTTGAAGATATCAAGGAGATTTGGTAGTTTATAGTGATACTTCTCATACGGAAATAAGATGTGTGTTGATGCCACACAATAAAGTTATTGTATATGCATCCAGACAGCCAAAACCTTATGAGCAGAAGTATCCTATTCATAATTTAGGACTAGCAGTAAAAATATTCGCTTTGAAAAATTGGGAAACATGATATGTATGGAGAAAGGTGTAAGATTTATACAGACCATAAGAGTTTGAAGTATGTATTCATGAGGAAAAGCAAATGTAGAGGCAAGCAATAAGCAAAAAGGAGAGAACGAACATAGAAGCTGTACCAGAAGAATTATTTATGGAATTTAAGAAGTTAGAATTGGAAGTCAGAGTTTGTAATTCCAAGGAAACAAGGATGGGTAGTATGACCTTTCAGACATAATTGTTAAGAAAAGATAAGGAGATGTCAAGGGAAGATAACGAATCACGATGATAATAGTTAGTAAGAGGAAGATTATGCACCCAGAAGAACGATCACGATATTCCTAGGTTTTCTTCCAGCACTTGGATGCTACAAATAAAAGGACTAAGAAATGAGATCTCACAAGGAATTCACAATATAAAGTATTTAATTTATTGAAGAAATGCCAAGATATACAAAAATTCAAAGAAAAATAAAGATAACCAGGTATAAAAAGGAAATTTCAAAATGGATTAGGAAGTGTTGGGCATGTCAAAGAATTAAGGCGAAGTATTGGAGGCCTAGTGGACAAGGCGGACCAAGGAATGGTTTTACAAGAAGCGAATCGTAAAGTGCACCAGTGATGTTGATGGAGAAAAGGAATGAAATTATGAGATTATGTACTGATTATCGGGAGTTGAGCAAAACAATAAATAAGAATAAGTGACCCCTACAAAGAATTAATTACTCACGAGACCTAATTCATAAAGTGTGTTATGTTTCGGGATTAACTTAAGATCTGACCTGAGAACATATCAGAGATTACGATTAAAGTGAGTTATGAGCATTGCAAGCTCCAGTAGTATTATGTGAGATAACAAGTGTATCAGTTGTCTATAAGCAATTAAGGAACATGTTGTATAAAGATTACTCAGATAAGTGAATTGTGTTTATTAATAACATCTTCAACTATTCAGGGAATAAAGAGTCTGTATGAAATGCCCAAGGATTTTTCTTCTCTCAAAGATTAGAAGGAACATAGCTATACGTGAGACTTCAAGTATGAAATTTTGACCGAGGTTAACAAAAGATTCTGATTAATCCACTAATAACTACCTACACAAAGCTGTATGGTAACAGATACCTTGTGCAGAAAGAAAAAATTGGACATAAACGACTTGGAAATAATGGAATATGAAGTTCAAATACCTAAAGGTGATAATAAGTGAACATATGAGATCACTTTTTAACCTTAACGGATAGAAACGAACATGAGATGTTTAAATGTTTGGAAACTAAAGTTGAAAATGAGCACCGCCTATTATCCTTAAATGAAGGGTCAAAGTGAGGAAGCAATTCAGGAAGAATAAGATATGTTGAGAGGTTGAGTTTTGAAGAAAACTGGGATGATCATTTACCATCAGTGTCAGCTTTATAATGCCACTTTACCAAGCCTTATGTGGACGCAAGTGTAGGTCCCCACTTTATTAAAATAAAATGGGAGAAAGGAAGTTGTCAAATTCTAAGTTAATCCAGCACACCAAGGGCGTAACGATATTGATTGAAGCAGCTCAGAGTAGACAAAGAAAGAAGCGGAATTGTATCAAGGGAGAGTATGAATATAGAAATAGGACCAGTAGTGTTAGTACAAGTGTCATCTTGAAAGAGATTGGATAAGTTTGAGTAGAAGGGGCAAGTTAAGTCCTAAATTTAGTAAACCATTCGAGGTATTGATAATTAGAGATAAAGTTGTTCTTGAATTGATGTTTCTATCACACCAGTATGTACATATAATGTGTTCTGCGTGTCAATATTAAGGCGATAAGTATTTGATTCAAATCAAGTGATTGATTAGGAGCCAATGGGCTCTTGTTCAAGTTTATTTTGCATATAGTGATCTATCCAAATTCTTGATCGTTAACGGCAAGTCCTTGGAAATGAGGATATGTCTATAATAAGTACGTTTGAAATCCTCGAGTAGAAGAGTCTACCTGGAAACTAAAGTCAGATATGCTTGACAAATATCCTCACTTATTTAGTTAGACCAGATTCTGAGGACAAAATCTTTTTAAGGGGGAAAGGATATAACGACTCGTGTATCTTTGAATTATTTAAAAATATGATTATGGAAATTATTAAATAAATAAAATATGTGTATTGGTTTTGACCGCTATGTGTTGTTTGATTATTATCTAGGTGTGATTTATGGTGTACCGGGTTGTCCGCGGGATTAATTGTGGAGTCGTATTGAATTATTTCTAATTTCAAAAAAAATGAATTTAGTGCAAATTTATTTGCATAAATATTTGGAATGCCTCTAAAATTGTTTTTATGGTTTTACAATTACATTAATTTTTTTTGGATTTTATAAAATTGAGAAATCAATATATTATTACTTATTTAACCCGGTATGATTTTCTGATTTCATTTAATTGTAAAATTTGTATTTAATTCCAGAATTCTTCAAAAATTATGAAACTCATATTTTATTAAGTTTAAATTATTCCGAGGATTTTAAAATTATTTTGGGAATTTTTGAGATTAATTTCACCCGCGCGTTATTTCGCTTATTCGTTAAAAGCGGGTATAAATTGTATTTCAAAAATTATTTTAAAATTACGAAATTTATGTTTTTATAAAATTCGGGATATTTAAAAAATTTTAAGACTATTTTGGGATCATTTTGATCAATATTCATTCACAAGTTGTACCGTTAAAAGATTAAAGAAGATACATAAATTGAGCTTCCAGTCAGAAAATTGGACACGTGGCAGTGCCCTGTTACTCTGTTGATACGTGTCAATTGCTGAATTTACAGAAAAAAAAGAGAAAACACACAAACCCAGCACACAACCTACAGTCTCTCTCTCTTTCGTTTTTTTTATCCCCCACTTTCATCAATCTCTCTCTACACTTCTCTCTCTCTATCAATTTTTCACCCTGGTTGTATCTTCCATTCAATCTCTCCCCTGTGTTCTCATTTCTTCCCTCTATATCTCATGATTCCCTATTTATCTAGATTTTTGGCCGCCGCCTGTGATCCCGGTGAGTAATCACCGCCAGTGTTCGGTTTTCCGGCCGCTTTCTGGCCGCCATTTTATCTTTATTCCGATTGCTTTGTTCTGAAACCTCCTGCCTAGGTTCAGTTCTGGCTGTTCATATATGTATATGTATATACGCACCTATTTCAGTCGGGGGTGTGTTGTTATTGTGCTTTATTTTCTGGTTGTTTTCGGGCTGTTGTGCGCCTGTAGTCAGTTCTGTTGGTTGTGTTTTGGTTCAGTAATCTGAATTAATTTGTATTATTTTATTAATTGTAGGGAATTATGACTATGATTCGTGATATAAAAATATTTTCGTGTGATTGATTTTAATCGAATTAATCGGTGAAATTTTTGTATTGGAACCCGAATAATCGGGTGCCCCGAAAATTTTGCCGCCGAGCCGACGGTGGACTTGATGACACGATTCTGAGTTAAAATATTTTTAATAAATAAAATTCGTGTTGTGCTTTTATTCTGGATCGAATTAGTTAATTAGTAAAGCATAACTGATTGTCTAACATAGAATATTTCGCCCATGTAGGTTCTAGTCGGGAAACCGAAAGTGGACGTTGGACTAAAGATGACCTAGTAGTCAGTCGACGAGCTCAGTAGAGTTTCAACAGAAAAACCTGAGTGTCGAAGTCGAATCCAATGGGATCTAGTAGTTGGACATTAAAGCCTGAGCGATAGAGTCGGCTCAGAGTTGATCAGTAATAGTTGTAAAGCCCTGTAAGGAAAGTACTTCTGAACTTTTCTTCAAGATATATCGTGAATATTTTCGAACTATTTCATAACATGTCGCTATTATTCAAAATAACTTCTATTTTATATTGCAAGTGCTTTAAACTATATACCCTTGAACCCTGATTTTTCTTGATTTTGAGCCGTAAGCCTTATTCTTTGTAAACCATCCTTTGTTGATCCTCAGATACCAAATCACACAAATATGATACTCCCCAAATGTATAACTACCAAGCACCAAACACTGGAACAAAATTGTTTGAAAACACAGAAACTTTTATACTCCAACCATTCTTTATAACATCAAAGAACTATACCTTGAAAAATCATTATTTGTCTAATACCTGATCCTTTTACAGACTAAAAACCGTTTCTTATACATACCCTTGTGAGATCCATTAGTTTCCTTACATTTTTATTCAAGTGTTTAATCATCATTAAATATGATCTTTTTTTATCGAATTATATTGTTTATCATATTGAACTGCTTTAGAATTGGATAGTTCTTTTACATATGGACCAGATTCGTGGTCAGACCATATCAATGGTCAAGTTAGGCCAATGTGTGCCTTGGATCCAGTAATTAGAGCAGTGTTGTGTGCTTTACTCGGGGTTAGTGCGTGACTAATCAACAGCCTAACCTTGGTTTTAAAACTTAAAATGAATATCCTATTCTAATGATTGTTTAGCAATAAACTTGATTCCTCTGAATCATCTCGTTTGATCATTGATTAAACTCAATTATTGTCGTTGTGACTTGCTGAGCTAGTTAGCTCACCCTTGCGATTCTTTTTATATATTTTACAGTTAAAAAGGATATGGATGATAGTAAAGTTCCTCAGTCCAAAGTGCGGGCTAGGGTTCCAGTTGAGTTGGATCGAGCTAGCTGGAGCTTCACACGGTAGTGAGATAGTAAGATTGTAAGAATAATTTCATTATCAGTTGTAAGTTAAATTAGTTGGGATTTGGTACATTGTAATAAAAGTTAGGGTTGTGGCTTGTTTTCATACTTTAACCTATTGCGATCCGTGGTTATGTAAAGCAGGGTCATTACAAATAGTATTTCATATACAGGTTTATATGTTGTGGACCCCAAACTTCTGACCCGGGTTTGGAGGGCGCCACAACAAGAATCTTTTAATATTCAATCTCATGCTATTCTAATCGTCACATAGACGTCATAAGCTTTTATCTACCCTTCGTTTTACCCAAATCCGATTTACGGATTGAAAGTTATGACCAAATAGCAAAACAATAAACACAGAGGAATATAAAACATAAATCAGATAGCACGTAGCACATAGCACGCAAGATATTCAATAAAAATAATTTTTCAAAGAAGATTCGGGGTTTAAATGATTTTCTAGGTATTTAATACGAATTTTTGAACATTTTTCGGAATTAAAACGGGACTCTGAATCATTTTATAATTAAATAAAAGGGTTCGAACACCCGAATCTGACTTTAAAATAATTTTATAATAATTTTCGAGCCTTAAAAATAATTTAAAATAATATTTTAAAGCTCGAAACTATTTTTCGGAATTTTTAAATCCAAATAGATAATTAAATCTAATTAAATCATCAATTAAAATTAATTAATAACTAATTAATTTAATTAATCAAATAATATTTAAATTAATTGGCTAATTAAATAATTAATTATCAACTGAAATTAATTAATTAAATAATTAAGATTTGTTTTTGAATTAAAAATAATTTTCAGAATTAAAATAATAATTTTTTGGGATTTTAAATAATTAAAACTGATTTTCTGAAAATAAATTAAATAGAAATATAATTTCTGAAAATAATTAAAACTGGAATCCATTTTTTGTAAATTTTTAAAACTAGAATACTGAATTTGCAACTTTTGAAAACAACCGGGGGTTAAACTGGAATTTCCCCCTTCTGGTTGTCTTCTCCGGTTGCCGCCAGCCAGTCGCCGTTAACGGCGACTGGAGCTTTTCCGGCCACCCTGTAACCAGCCCAGAACACACCAGATTCACAGGAATTGATGCCAAGGCTTCCAGAACCACATATGCAGCGACAAATCGGTTGAACAATTAATGAATAAGCCGGAAATTCAACCGAAAATATACGCCGCCGTTACATCCGATTTCCCGATGAGCCCTTTCCCGATATCATTTGTTCATGCCACTAGTACCAATCGATTCGTCTTTGGACGATCTATAATTCTGTGAAATCAATTTCAAACAATAACCCTAAACACAGAAATACCCAATTCCCAATTAAGAACATTTAACCTATGAACCCTAATTTCCATTCTCCAGAATGAAGCATCAATTTCCATATGTTATTGAACTCGGTTTTGACATATAATATACCAAATTGACCAGAAAAATATTATCTACATGATGGAATCATCAAATCATATCAACAACATCAAGAACAAATTTTCATAATTTAATCTATAATTAATTCAAAATAAATTAATTAAATAAGGAAAATACCTTGATTCATGCATAAAAACGAGTGATTGATTATGAAAGTACTTTTTGAGAGCTTCGATTTGATATATGGCACGCCCGAATCGGAGTTCGATAACGCCCTCGTTCGCAGGTTTGATTATCAAGAACGCGACATGAATTCGACGTTTTCTCTGTATTTTCTATATTTTTACTGATCGATTATGATTATACATATAAAATGAAATACTAAAGGGCTATATATATTTATGGAATATTGGTTCGTGTTGGATCATTTTGGATCGATAAATTAGTTACTTAGCCGCTAAGTAACTGCAAAAATGATCCGATTTAATACCCGTATTGGATAATTATCCAAACCGGGCTTCTTATAAAACACTTTATATGAAAATAACGTAATGGTATCCCGTCTTTCAAGAATATAGGTTTTGTTGCATTATCGAAATGATTATCGTATTGAAAATCTTGCGCCGGGCCGCGCACGAGTCAAATCGTAATCCGGATCGAAAAAAGTCAAAATACGAAAATGTACAGAATTACCAGATTAGGTTAGGAAGAAGTTTTCAGAAGAGTTTCGGGTTGTAAAAACGCAAAAACGGTTGAAGTTGGACGATTCTCGGCTTTATAAAATAATTTTGTAATTATTCAGAAAATAGTTAATAAATTCATAAATCAATACAAAATCATATAACAGTCCAAAAATTACCAGAAAAATACCGTAATTATCTATATTTTATTCTGGTCATAATAAAATTAACATACTTATACTTTACCACATATAAGCATCCACATATCCAAACCAATCATCAGATAATTCATCAAAAATCACATAATAATCATATAAAAATTATTTACTAATAAAAATAATTACACACGATATCCTGGATATTACATCCTTCCCCCCTTAAAAGGATTCTGTCCTCAGAATCACACTAAGGATGAGATACTGATTTATTCAAGTTATCTCACTTCCATTTTCTCGGGTTGATCCCTCAACCTTACAAATTTTCATAAACTTTTATTCACAGCATCATTCATTACTTAACAGCCTCTTGCTGACATCATATTCTATTTGTTGCTTATACAACTCAACTCAAGTCTCCATTTTATATATAATGGAGCTAAATTACTCTTCCTGATTATACACGTATAAACACCTTATGAATCTGCTAAACATGTGGCGGTGAAGCCAACTTACACTTATCCTGACTATTTTACTGTCTCAAAAGGACTAGCATAATGCATACTGATTATCTTTTCTTACTAATTCTAGTAATTCGTATTCTTGAATGTTTGCAATAATTACTGGTTGTTGAACCTCATTCCCACATGTTTTTTTGTTCGATTAACTTAGTTGTAATCACTTCCAATCGCATTCGAGGCTCTTGAATCATTCACTTAATCTTCCTGTCCATTTGCGAATGATATACTGAAACCATGGCGTATTCGATTTCTAACGTTCTCGAAATTACTTTCGAATTAAGAATCAACGAGAAAGCTTGACTGGATGTGATTGCTGCACAAACTTATCACCATATCTTAATTTTCTTGAATCACAGTCGAGTATATTTGCCGAGCGAACATCTCTTACTACTTTGAAGAAAGTACACTAGCCTGGAGGCATCACGGGCATAATCTAACCCATATTATCAGTTATTTTGATTCTAAGAAGTTCTCATAGGAGACTGACTGCAATGCTTTCCATAATGTCTAGTCACATGTAACATTTATTCTTTCTTTGTGTCATACTATCAGAAAATCTTCTTTGACACCTATGTCTCGTATCATATTCTCGGAGTAGCTTGAATCCCTTTGAGTTATCGTAGTCAAATTCCTATCTTTTAGTTCCGCCTTACTTAATGCCCGTTCATCTAGGAGTGATATATATTATTCTGATTCGACATAATTCATCGTATTCTAATTACTCCTGTCAAATCTCACATCAAACAATATTGATCGTTTACAATAAATTTCTGGATCCGATGACGTACCACCATTTCTTCAAGCAACAACTAACCCACTTATTGGACGAACTGTTTATTAATAAAAGAGAATGATTGAGGTTTGGATAACATATCGATAATGATACAATTAATGCTTTCCTCACCTTTAGTCCTCAGGTGATTTCACTACGACATCTCCTGGCGAAAAGTATCCATCAAGCCTTTGATGTTCCGCCTTAATTCTTGGGTAGGTATAACATTTATTTACATTCCCCCCCCATTTTCTCTTCACGTCTAGTCACTAGATATTTTCCATTAGTACTTGATCGTACACCTGGGATGCATTCCCTATCTCAATTTACAAATGTATCCAAAAAAAATTCACCTTACTTCTGTCTTTTATATTATCCTGGCATCTTGTAAAGTTTCTTTATCACCCTTTTGCTTCCTCTTCTCCGTTCTTCATTCTCATAGCTCATTCAAAACCGAACTCTTGACATTAATACTCATTTTGCTGTCATATCAAATTAGATATTAATACGAACTTTGATGCTCACAACATCCCATTGAAGTAAATATCAATCATCTATATTAATACCACTATCGATATTTAACAACAACCTAAGTATCCATATCAATTGGAAACTGAATTAAAACTGTGTCTCATACTTCATCCAAAATAGAAAAACTTGGTAATTCATTTATTGTATTATTATCAAAATAATTTAGAAACAAGACGTCCTTTGATAAAACTTTGTTGCAGATGATAAAATCTCTTTGACTGTATAATAAAATCCATATTGGTGTAGTTATTAATCTCTGCCTTATTCCACCTCCCTTCTTCCTTTCCTTTCCTTCCTTCTCGTTGCTTTATCTTAACTCTTTATCTCTTGAAAACATTCTTCTCACTTGTCCATACAAATATCTTTTTATCTCTCTTGTCCATTATGAAAGGCATATTTATCCAAGTAAAAACTCACAGATTTGCAGCAATTTCTGAATTCTACCAGTGTCCTTACTTTTCCCCAATTCCTCATTGCTTTGATTTCGGATTTGAAAGTCACATCAAAATTTGACTTAATCTAATTGGAATTGATTTCCATCTAACTGACCATTAATTGGTAAAATTAACCGGTTAACTCACTTAATTGATCAATTGCACCAAGTGATGGCTAGCTAAATGAAAGCAAAGACCAATTATATATAGTCAGATTGGCTGTAACAATCTCTTTCAAGAACCGAGATCACAATTGTTTGGAGTATCAACATGAATATCAATAACACATGGAAGTATACTTTCTATTTTTAAGAGTATGGTATTTTTTGAAAAATTTGGGCAGCATCTCCTTTATATTATTGACTAGCAGTTGGGCTCAAGCCGACACCGACAATCAATCAAATAACCAACAATCAATCCTCACATATACCAGTTCACTTCCACTTTATAAACTCACCATTTTACCACCTCATGTAATATTAATCAGTACAACCCATGTCTCCAGTTCAATTTAAGATTATAGCGAACAATTCTTATTATATCATACATTTTTCTCATATTTTCTGATTATAACCGAATATCACTACTGAGTACAATTATAAATTATTCTAGAATTCTTCTAGTCCGTGTTTCAATTCAAGCTCTCTAATTAACAATTTATCCATCCTTGAAAACATACACTTATTCTTATTAGTCAACTTGTTCAACTTCTGATAACCAGCACGTGGTCTTAACCAACACTCTTATAATTTTGTGAAAGAATTCTTTTGGTTTTAAGGAATCATTACTTAAAAATTGTTGCAGTTAAACCACCATACCTTCATTCCCTTTATGTCTTTTCATAATGAACCTTCTTTGCTGACCCAGTTATAAGCATCAAATTTGTCGTAACTTACTTACTCGAGTGGGAAAGTCTAACCATTCCTTGATGAACGCACTCAAAGTTTATTCGTAACTAGCATTTCTTCGATCTTGAATCTTCATGACAAATATCTCCCACATGATTGAGGTATAATTCATCTTCACAACGTATCAATCGATTATCTGGTTATTATTAAGAATTTCTTCATTCGCTTCCATTATCCAATAAATCATTTATCTTATCCGATATATGCAGCTTTACTTTCTTATTTCTATAGTTAATTTACCTCATACTGTTTGCTAATTACTCCAATTTACGCCAAAATCTCATACTTGCAACGTATCATGTATTCAGATTTCCGTCTTTGATTTGATGTCCTCGCAACAATCCCGTTATCGATATAATGGTTCTTCTCTGCACGTAAATGTCCACCATTTATCGGCTTGCAATTATCCACACTTTTCACATAACTCCATCTGCTCCGTGGGTTAAAACATTCAAAGAATAGACCTTACACAAGAAGGAATTTGTGTATATGATTTTGATGGAAAACCTTTTGTAAAGAAATAAGAGTACAAGGAAACAATAGGAAGAATCCATAAATCAACAAATCATGATTGAAGAAGAAAGAATGAATAATGATTTGGATATGAGTGAGACAACCATATTTGTACTCAAGATGGTCAGTCTTTCATACTATATGGCATACAACACATGATTAAGTGGCATCCCACTAGACTCTTTATCATTTCGACAAAGCGTCACACCATAACACTGCTTGTCTCAATCAGAAAGTAAAATTTTGAAGGAGGAATGATTTGAAAAAGATTTAACAATTTTCTTGTCACCTTATATAGCTGATCGAATTTCATACTTTACTCAAGATTCATAAGAATATATAGAATTATAGGAAAGAATGATACCATTGATCGCCATCCACATTTTATCTGTTCTTAACTTCAACGCTTGTCCAATCAATAGATCCCATTTTGAGTCATCTATTAACTTTAGAAAGTTCTCTGTATTGCCTTCTTAAATAGATCATTAAAATAAATTCGCATGTACTGGGTTTTGTATCTTTCGCATTGCGCTTCCATGTTTATAATTCAACTTTATTTTGCAGTCTTACGATATTTACACTCATAACTTCAAATTTTGCTTATGCTGCTGATTGTTCAACATATCACCTTTTTTGCTAATAACGTTCTTCCTTCAGAAAGTCTGGAGATTTCCACAATCTTCTTTCCTCATACTCGGCTTCTTGTCAGTAGATGTATTCTTCGAACTCTAATCGTCTCAAAAATTGGATGAACAGTTTCTCCGTACATTGGTTCTGTCGTTAAATTTATCAAACAAGATTTACACTCTTCGGTTAGGAACAAACAAATCTTCTCCGTAATAGCGGGTCCGCTTGGCCTTCTAAACGAACCATACTAACTTTTAGAACAAGTATTCTTCTGGATAATCTGAATCTTATAACAAACAAGAAACTCAAGTAGTAGTTTAACAATAACGTTTTTAAAACTTGTTTTGTTCCAAGAAATTTTATAAAAATTTTGCGAAGAAAATCCCTTTTGAAAATTGTTTAAAATTTTGAAAATCATACATCTGGTCGTCATTACTATATGAGTTGGTTGTTGTCCTTTTTAATAATTTCAAGGTATCAAATCAGGGAAGCAATCAGATAAGAGCCCATTCATTTCCATATATCTTCTACCCCTTAATGGGTCCATTTTGCCTTTATTGGTCAACAAAACTCCAGATACCGTTGCATATTATCTTATTCGTAACTTCACTTCTAGTCTTCCATACTGGTAAGATTCCCATCATCATCTTTTATGATTACTAAGCATAACAAATCTATCCAGTAATCATCAGATTTATTTTATAACACAAGGTCGATTTATATCACATTACTTCTATACGTATCATGTTTAATCATAACATCATCATCTAATTTCAGGAAAACTCTCAATTTCCAATCCTCTAAAATTTCTTTAAAGATCCATCTAGCTCACTCCACAAGATAATCGTGGGTGGCATACTCATTAGTAGCTCCATATAACCTGGTAGCAGCTATCTTCCGGAATACCTCGTGTACTCACCATATGTTGTAGCTCTCGAATCCATCCTCATAGGTGTTGTTACTTCATAAGACGAGTTTTAAACGGATGTTATAGAACAGGGTGTAGAGTAAACAGAAAAAAAGATGCACCCACAGTTGGGTATCCAGTAGAACCAGAATCAACATGTGAGGGATTCTCGAATAGGTAGTCTCGCATCAGGGGATGAGATAATAACGTGAAAAGGTGCAACCGCCGTAACAGAATGTGACATGGCTAACACCGGTGGAAGAGCAGGGCGTGAATCAGATGATAGTCTTCCGACTAAAGGCTTTGAATGATCAAACGATCCAGGGATAAGAGAATCTTCCATCGCCGCCATCTGGAAATTGCGTCGCTAGATAAGGATCTCGAATCTCATCACTGATCGCACTAAAACCTATTATTTGGTCACACTCAACCTCTCTATGTGCTATTTTTTTCTATTTCCTAATTCTAATCTTACCCTCTACCCATTCCCGACTATCTAGGCTTGTTTCAGTGACTTATAACTTGTAGCTCTGATACCAACCCGTGTCGCCCTCCAAACTCGGGTCAAAAGTTTGGGGCTCACAACAAACACACCACAATATATAAACCCGTATATAAAATATTATATACATTGATCCTTCTTTACACAACCACGGATCGCAACAGGTTAAAGTATGAAAACAAGCCACAACCATAACTTTTATTACATCGTATCCAATCCCAACTAGTTCAACTTACAATTGATAATGATATCGTTCTTACAATCTTGCATAACTCATCTACAGTATAAAGCTCCTGCTAATTCGATCCGACTTAACCTGGAATCTTAGCTCGCACAATGGACTGGGAATCCTCGTTACCAACAATTTCCTTTTCAACTGTTGAAAACATAAAAAGGTTTGCAAGAGTGAGCTAACTAGCTCAGCAAGTCATAATAGCAATAACTGAGGTTAAATAATTACCAATTGAAATGATTCAGAAGAATCAAGTTTCTGAATAAGCAATGATTAGAATTGGATATTCAATTTTTATTTTAAAAACCAAGGTTAGGCTGCTGATCAGTCACGCACTAACCCCGAGCAAGGCTCCCAGCTTTGCTCTATATACTGGATCCAAGGCACACATTAACCTATTATGACCACAAATCTGGTCCACATTTAAAAATAATCCAATTTCTGAATAACAATATGATAAATAATGTAATTCAATAAGCCGAATTATAAACAACATTTATCTTGAAGCATAGGGTGATTCACAATATCATGATATTATAACAAGGAATTCAAATAGATTGGCTTTCAATCAAGGAAATAATCATAAAGTAGAAGACCAAGGATTCAAGGGTTACAAGGATTGGTCTTCTATTAAACAAGGAATAAAGGTTGGTATGCCAAGCAATTCAATATCGGAAATCTGTATGTGGTAGATATATATTTGTGGAATAGTATCGTATGTGTTTAGCTCGTATCTGAGGATTATACAATCAATGGTTTACGAATAATAAGGCTTATGGCTCAAGATCAATAAGAATCAGGATTCAAGGTTGAATAGTTTAAAGCGCTTGCAATATAAAACAAGAGTTATTTTGAATAATAGCAACATGTTATAAGAAAGTTTGAAAATATTTATAATATATCTTAAAGAAAGTTCAGAAGTACTTGCCTTATCATAGATGATTTCCAACTTTACTTGTACTCATCTAACCATTTTACTCATCAATCACTTTCCTTTTCTTTCTATGCTTTGCTTTTGCTTATTGATCACTTGCCTTCTCTTTCTACGCTTTGATTCTATTATGGACCACTAGTTTCCCTTTTTTATGCCTCACTGACTCTGCTAGGCATCACAAGTATCTTTTAATATTCAATATCATACTATTCTAATCGTCACATAGACGTCATAAGCTTTTATCTACCCTTCGTTTTACCCAAATCCGATTTACGGATTGAAAGTTATGACCAAAACAGTCAAACAATAACCACATAGGCATATAACACATCAATCAGATAGCATGTAGCACATAGCACACAAGATATTCAACACAAATAATTTTTCAAAGAAGATTCGGGATTAAAATGATTTTCCAGGTATTTAATACGAATTTTTGAACATTTTTCGAAATTAAAACGGGACTCCGAATCACTTTATAACTAAATAATAGGGTTCGAACACCCGAATCTGACCTTAAAATAATTTTATAATAATTGTGGTCTTGAAAATAATTTAAAATAATATTTTAAAACTCGAAACTATTTTTTGGAATTTTTAAATCCAAATAAATAATTAAATCTAATTAAACGATCAACTAAAATTAATTAATAACTAATTAAGTTAATTAATCAATTAATATTTAAATTAATTGGCTAATTAAATAATTAATTATCAACTAAAATTAATTAATTAAATAATTAAGATTTGTTTTTGAATTAAAAATAATTTTCAGAATTAAAATAATAATTTTTTGGGATTTTAAATAATTAAAACAGATTTTCTGAAAATAAATTAGATAGAAATATAATTTCTGAAAATAATTAAAATAGGAATCCATTTTTTGTAAATTTTTAAAACTAGAATACTGAATTTGCAACTTTTGAAAACAACCGGGGGTTAAACTGTAATTTCCCCCCCTCCGGTTGTCTTCTCCAGTTGCCACCGGCCAGTCGCCATTAATGGCGATTGGAGCTTTTTCGGCCACCCAATAACCAGCCCAGAACGACACCAGATTCACAGGAATTGATGCCAAGGCTTCCAGAACCACATATGCAGCGACAAATCGGTTGAACAATCAATGAATAAGCCGGAAATTCAACCGGAAAAATACGCCGCCGTTACACCCGATTTTCCGATGAGCCCTTTCCCGGTATCGTTTGTTCATGCCACTAGTACCAATCGATTCGTCTTTGGACGATCTATAATTCTGTGAAATCAATTTCAAATAATAACCCTAAACACAGAAATACCCAATTCCCAATTAAGAACATTCAACCTATGAACCCTAATTTCCATTTTCCAGAATCAAACATCAATTTTCATATGTTATTGAACTCGGTTTTTGACATTTAATATACCAAATTGATCAGAAAAAGATTATCTACATGATGGAATCATCAAATCATATCAACAAAATCAAGAACAAATTTTCATAATTTAATCTATAATTAATTCAAAATAAATTAATTAAATAAGGAAAATACCTTGATTCCTGCATAAAAACGAATGATCGATTATGAAAGTACTTTTCGAGAGCTTCGATTTGATATATAGCACGCCAGAATCGGAGTTCGATAACGCCCTCGTTCGCAGGTTTGAGTATTAAGAACGCGACATGAATTCAACGTTTTCTCTGTAATTTCTATATTTTTACTGATCGATTATGATTATACGAATAAAATGAAATAATAAAAGGGCTATATATATATTTATGGAATATTGGTTCATGTTGTATCATTTTGGATCGATAAATTAGTTACTTAGCCGCTAAGTAACTGCAAAAATGATCTGATTTGATACCCGTATTGGATAATTATCCAAATCGGGCTTCTTATAAAACACTTTATATGAAAATAACGTAATAGTATCCCGTCTTTCGAGAATACGGGTTTTGTTGCTTTATCGAAATGATTATCGTATCCAAAATCTTATGCCGGGCCCGCACGGGTCAAACCGTAATCCGGATCGAAAAAGTCAAAATACAGAAAATGTTCGGAATTACCATCTTAGGTTAAGAAGGAGTTTTCAGAAGAGTTTCGGGTTGTAAAAATGCAAAAACGGTTGAAGTTGGACGATTCCCGACTTTATAAAATAATTTTGTAATTATTCAGAAAATATTTAATAAATTCATAAATCAATACAAAATCATATAACAGTCCAAAAATTACCAGAAAAATACCGTAATTATCTATATTTTATTATGGTCATAATAAAATTAACATACTTATACTTTACCACATATAAACATCCACATATCCAAACCAATCATTAGATAATTCACCAAAAATCACATAATAATCATATAAAAATTATTTACTGATAAAAATGATTACACGCGATATCCCGGATATTACATAAACTTTTCCATGTTGCTTCTTAATAAGTGCTTCATACTTAGCCTTAAGCTCCATGTATGCCTTATCTTTCTTCACCCTTTTTGGCTTTCTACATTTTGTGGCAAAACAGCCAAGCTCATCATAGTTATAACACTTAATCTTAGATCTATCCAGAGATCCAGATTTATAGCAACCTTTGTCAGTTATATTTGTCTGAGTTTTTTCATTCCAATTGTTATTGTAGGATGTTTGACCTTACCCTTGAAATATCTGGGCTTTTTAACTCTTGTGTTTGAAAACTTCCTTTCCAGGTAGGCCATAGACTGGTCCATTTCATCCAACTCATCAAGGGCACAATACTTGTCCTCTTTCAACTCCAGAATGACTTGCTTTTAAAGTTCCTTATTCTTCTGCTCAACAAGTTGTATAACTTGAGTATGAGATTTAGTTTCATTTTTAATTATTTTTCGATCATTAGCTATCAAAGCACTTAACACATTCACAACATGTCCTTGACTCAGCTTTAATGATTTTCTCTGCATCATCTCCAGCTCATATATTTTAATAATATCATAAAAAACCTCCGAATTTATTCTCCCTAGATCTCTCCATTCTCTTTTGCAGAGATCTTTGGTTCCAAATGGTCAGGAAGAGTGAGCAAGAACTTCAGGTTGACTTCCTCAGATTCATAGAACTTGTCATGCAGTTGCAAGTCATTTATCAATTTGTTGAACCTTTCAAAAACCTTAGTAATTCCTTCTTTAGGTTTAGCCGTGAAACCATCGTATTGTGATATCAGAATTCTTTTCTGGTTTGACCTCACTTCCTGAATACCTTCACACAGAATCTCTATCTTCTCTCATATCTTCTTGGCTGACTCACAGTTGATAATGTTGTTACACATGAAATTATCAAGAGATTCAATTAAAATTAGTTTCAAGCTAGTATTAAGTGAAACTTTCTCCATTTCCTAGTTTAGTGTATATAGCTGGATCTTTAAGAGCATAGTGACCAGGAATGACTATATCCCATTCAGTTGCTTCAGATACCCTTATCGTTGGAATAAAGGGTCCATACTTGAGAATTTTAAGATATAGTGGATGAGCCATCCTGATGAATAACTTCTTTTTCCATAAAGTGTAGTTTACTTTGTCAAAGACAGTGAACTTGATACTGCTAAGTTTTTGTGCACTCATACTTCCAAGATCTAATTTGTTTACTTTCAGATTTTACTCTGATACCACTTGTTAGATATGAAATACACACATACCGGGGGGTGAATGTGTTTTCTTGATTTTACTCACTAAAAAATTATGTTTAAATGTTTTCAAGATAATCAAGTTGTAGCTTCTTGAACTCAGTAGACTAAATATTTTTAGTGATAATCATATAACTGTGAAGACAGAAACACAATTATCAAAACTCACTTCATTTATATTAAATCAAATTACTTGTGCTACAAATTCGTGTTCTTAAATATTAAGAACTCGGCTACTTCTCTTGAGAGAATACAAGATTTCTAGATATGTTTTTGTTACTCCTAAAAAAGGACCCGTGACATCTTTTATAGGTCAACATGCACAGTTTACAGAAATTTTACTAAAATAGACTAACACCCTTTCTAAAGATAATTTGTCTATTTCTATTTTAAGTGCAGCAAATCTGCATATAATCTTCTAGGTCTATGACCTTCATTTGTCCACTTCATCTTAGCTCTTGATCTTGCACTCCTCAAGATGTATTTTTAGACTTTCCATTTCAGTGATAAAATGGTTTGTTGACTGATAATCTTAAATCTTCAAGTTGGTTGTATTCTATAATTTGAGTTGTTATCGAGATCAGCATTACTGTATAGATATGTCTCATATCGATATTTAGAATGACTTATCGATACCTCTAGCTCTCCACATGCAGTTTGACTTGTCGATATCTCCAGTTCTCTATATGCATTTTGGCTTGTCGTTATCTCCATTTCTCAACATGCTATTTGACTTGTTGATATCTCCACTTCTCTACATGTAGTTTGTCTTGTTGATATCTCCACTTCTCTACATATATTTTTGACTTGTCGATATCTCCAGTTCGCTATATGCAGTTTGGCTTGTCGATATCTTCATTTCTCTACATGTAGTTTGACTTGTCGATATCTCCACTTCTCTACATGCAGTTTGACTTGTTGATATCTACACTTTTCCATATAGCCTTGGACTTCTCTACAAGTGAAGTGACATCTCTACAAGTGAAGTGACTTATCTACAAGCTTATCTGACTTCTCGACATCACTTGATCTGTTACTTCTTAACACTTGACTTAGAACATTTTTCAATCTACAACATTATTCTTCACCAAGCAGTTTATCTTCATTCTGAGGCATGATCAGGCTTGATCTTCTTTCAGAAACTTATTCCTAGCTTGTTAGCTATTTATAGAAAAATACTTTAGTCTAATCTACTTAACAATTTCACAGACTCAAGAACATCATTACAGATACATAAAATGATATGTCAACTAAATCTTGTGATTGTCAAAGTGACTTAATCTTATTATGTAAAGGCATGTCTTGCACAACAGACAGGTTCACGGAGCAAAGTATATAACTACTTGTTTTGAGTTCTGCATTGGATTCAAAAAATCAGATTAAGAAGTTTGATATCGACAAGATTTGTGTAGAAGTTTTATCTGTAAGATGTTGATGCATCCGAGGTACGAGCTTCAAGGTTACAACTAAATCATTATAGGTGTCAAGTAGTTTCTCATAAAGATTTTTAAAAATATATTTTTTTGCATAACTATGTAGATAATTAGCTGAAACTAGCTTAGCCAAGCTTTTTCCATTGGTTGATATATTGATCCGTTTAGTTTCGTCACTTCCGGTTTCCACGGATACTACTAAACGGGCATTGCCCGGGATGAAAATTATGAAAACAAATTCGAGAATAAAATGGAAGACATATGTCTTTCGAGTTATATGATGCTTCACATTGAAAAAGAATATGTTGATGATGTTGATTCAGAGATAGTAATTGATCAGTTCGAGTCCAACGGAGGTCGTAGACTCAATTTAAATGACGTATCATTTACATTTTTGAGTTTGTTAATGAAAAAAATATGCCACTGGGTGAATTTTTTTGACTAGATTCACCACTGTTAGGTATGAAGTGCAACACATAGGTGGGGTGAATGTGTTTTCTTATTTTCTTGATTTAACTGTGAGTGTTTGTGGCTTGTGGAACTACACAGCTAGAAGAATTTGTAGTGATAAGATATTAAATGTGAACACATAAGCACTTTATCAAAATCTCACTTGAATTGTATTAAATCAAATTTGTCTTGCTACAAATAAGAACTCAGCTACTTCTCTTGCGAGAATTACAAGATTTCCTAGATCTGTTTGTTATACCTAAAACAAAGGAACCGTGACATGTTTTATAGATAAACATGCACAGTTTAAAGAACTTGCACTAAAATGGACTAACACATTTTCTAAAGTTCCTTTGTCTATTTCCATTTCTAGTGTAGCATATCTGTGCAGAATCTACTAGGTTTGTAACCCTCCTTTGTCCAGTTCATCATGGCCCTTGATCTTGTATTCTTCAAACTGTATTTGCAGGCTTTCCAATTCAATGATAGAATTGTTTGTTGACTAATAATCTTGAATTTTCAAGTTGTCTGCATTCTAAATTTTGAAGTTGTTTGTTGAGATCTCTTTTGTTGTGTAGAGATGTCACATGTCAATAAGTAAAATGACTTATCGATATCTCCAGTTCTCTAAATAGATTTTTGACTTGTAGATGTCTCCAGTTCTTTATAAGCTTTTTGACTTGTTAATGTCTCCAATTCCCTATATAAGATTTTGACTTGTCGATATCTCCAGTTATCTATAAGCTTTTGACTTGTCGACATCTCCGGTTTTCTGCATGAGCTTTTGACTTGTTGTTATCCACAGTTCTCTACATAGACTTTTAACTTATCGATATCTCCAGTTCTCTACATGTAGAATGACTTGTCGATATCTCTTGGGACTTCTCTACAAGCCATTTTAGACTTCTCGACATAGTTCTCTATATTCCCTTATCTGTGACTTGTCGATATCTGACTTAGAATATTTTTCCTAGAACAACATTATTCAACTCCAAGATTCTACACTTTTCTCTGAGGCATGATCATGATTGATCTTCTTCCAAAGTTTATTCCTTAGCTTGATGGTTTTTTATAGAAAAATCCTATAGTCTAATCTACTTAGCATTTTTAAAGACTCAAGAAATATAATTACATAATACAATGGAATTATCATACAAATTATCCTTAGGATTGTCAAGGTGACTTAGTCTTGTTATGTACATGCATGTCTTGCACAACAACCATTACATATAAACATGGCCTGCATTCCAATTTTGCAATCGGTTTTTCATCTTTGTAGAAGAGTTCCTGGTATTTGATTGATAAATGAGCCACTCCGATTTCAATACTTAAGTACTGAAGTATGTCCTCACCCACTTCACAACCAAGGATATTAGCCCAGCCAGCTAGATGTTCATTGCATTAACCAAATCCATAGAATCTGCTCTTGTAGAAATTGATATGAATACTAACTAATAATTCAAAACATTGCACCACTCGCTTCACTCCTTGAATTGAACTTTCCTTATCATCAATAAATAATATCCCATCATCCGCATATTGGAGATGATAGAGTTCAATTTGACAACCCAGAAGTTTAATTCCTGAAAAAATATTCTTGCTATTTGCCTTCATCAAGATAACAAAAACCATTAGCTTGCTCAGAGTGTCATTATCAAAATTATCATGATAACAAAAAATAAATATGAAGAGTAAGATAATATTTGAATGTGAATGATTTTCAGTCAAGATCAAATAACATAAAATATTATTCCCTCCGTTTCAAATTACATGACAATTTTTAAAAAAATCACCCATATTAAGAAAAGTGAAAGTTGATAAGAAAAAATGTATTAATTACATTAAATGAATGTAACATGTGGTATATGGTTAATCTTGGAAATATAAATTTGAGATATGTGGACTAGAGTTCATTTTGGAACCATAAACTTAATATTAAAAGTTGAAGTGGACAACTAATTTGAAACAAATTTCTTTCTTCAAAGTGGACATGTAATTTGAAACAAAGGGAGTATATGATTGATTAAATTTGAATCATTAACCTTATTTGTGTTATTATAAATAATAATATAAATTATTGTTATTGACGTCGATAAGAATAAGAGTATTTGGGGATTTTATAGATACAAGTCAACAATTATTGTGTCCCAAATTGTTCATTTTCTCGATGGGTTGTTGTGTGAAGTATACATTCAGTTGTGGATTTGGATATTATAATATAACCCTGATCAAATCCAGATTCAAATTTGAATGGCCCAAATGGAGTCAACAAGATAATCCACAAGTCCGCCATTTTCCCCTAAAAAAATATGTTTTGAACTAAAATTTTGCCTTATCAACTAAATATAAGTCGCAAATCTTTTCGATGCGGGACCGAGATGCTATAATATTCTTTTAATATTAAAGATTTGATAGTGGTGAATGAAAAAAATCAACCAAAATAAAATGAGGGGTGTAAAAAATTCTAAACCATTCTAATTATTACACCCTACGTCCCTCCCATTTGTTACATTCGGGTTGGGTACAGAGGTTAAGGAAAATGATAAAGTAGTGGAGGAAAGTTAAAAAAGTGAGTAAAGTAGTGCGACCGATTAATATTATATGTAAATAGTGGATATAGTAGAGAGAAGTAGTGGATATAGTTACTTTTTATATTATAAAAACTTTATTATTTTTAATTTTTTTTGAAATATAAACAATTGGAAGTGACATGCCAAAAAAGAAAAGTGTAAACAAATGAGAGGGACATAGGGAGTATAATTTAGTATAAATTTCATAAAAATGGTATTTTTATAAATTTCATTGTTTTCTTAAAGGGAAAAAGAAGCTATTTATTATATTATTTTTTTTAAAAAATACCCAAGTTCAAAAATATTTTTGTAAAAAAGGAGTCATTTTAAAAAACATATAAAAATACCTTTTTATTTACAAAAATACTTTTTATCAATTTATTTTTGTAAAAATATAATTTTTCGTGGTTCAATACAACCTCAAATTCTCAATTCACCTAGAAAACTTGATGCAACCTTGACACAACCTTAATGCAACCTCGACACAATGCTCGATGCAACTAGTTATATTTGATTGTAATAGATTTGGTAACGAAGTTATGTAAATGTGTATATAAAATGAAGAAGAAGAAGAAAAATATATTTCAATCAAGTTGTGTTCTAAACATCACAATATTGGAGTATTTATAAACAAGTACAATTGTCAACACTTTCTAACAAACTAACAGAATGACTACAACTGGAAATTAATCACTAGTTCCAAATAGCAGTGTTGAGCTCTTTGCTGATTTAGGACTTAATAGCATGACCAATAGCAGCCTTATGTTGAGGCTTCAAGCTAACCAACGCATACATGTGGCTTGATATGTTGCTATGTGTATTACCCCCCCCCCCCACAAGCTTGAGGAAAACAAGGATTGTGCGGACCAAGATTGGAACAAATAAACCAATAAGTTGTTCCACCAAGAGCTTTGGTTAATATATCTGCCAACTGAAACTTATTGGGAATTTTCTGGGGTAGAATAATACTCCCTCTGTCCCTAAATACTTTTCCCATTTGTGTCGGACACGTTTGCCAATGCACGTTTTTGATTGTTAATATCTTTAAGTTCGTATTAGTATTAAATATAAAAACTTCACTGTATTAAAGTACTCGTAAACACGAATACAACAAGATCACTCACGACTATGTTTGATCTTATAGATTAACCGTAAATTAATAGTCAATCGCTTAACGTGAACAGTGACAAAAGTCAAAATGGGAAAAGTATTGTGGTACGGAGGGAGTACCAAATTGAACCTTCTCTCGGATAAAATGGCAATTTAATTCAATATGTTTAGTACGGGCATGTTGAACTGGATTGTTAGCTATATTAATAGCTGTTTGATTTTCACAGCAAACTGTAACAACATAAGTAACTGGAACTTGAAGATCAGAGAACAAATATTTGAACCACATAATCTCAGTAGTAAATAAAGCAAGAGCACGATACTCTGCCTCTGCAGTGCTCTGGGATGTGACTGTCTGTTTCTTAGCCTACCAGGAAATGAGTAAAGAACCCAGTTGAAGTAAAAAACCAGTAACATAACATCCTTAAATGGTACAACCTCCCCAGTCACTATCACAGAAACCCTTCAAAATTAAAGGAGTATTGACTGGAAAGAAAATACCCATGCCTTCGGTGCACTTTAGGTAACGAAGTACACAAAATAAGGCATCCAGATGCTTCTGTCGAGGTGACTGCACAAACTAACTAAGCAAGTGAACAGAGAAGCTAATATCAGGACAAGTAAATGTCAAATATAACAACTTGTCAAGTAAGCTTCGATAAAATGAAGGATTCTTGATAAGTGGCCCGGATTTGACATTGTCATGAAGCTTGAGATGTTGATCCAGAGGAATAGATAAAGGTTTTGAATTCAACAAATTTGTGTGCTTAAACATGTCCAAAATAAACTTGTGTTTACTCAAAAGTAAACCTGTATTAGTTCATGAAATTTCAAGTCCAAGGTAATACTTAGCCTGGCCCAAATCCTTGATACAAAATTTATCATGTAAAGCAGTCTTAACTGAACCAATGAAAGGGGTAGAATTACCAGTTAACAGAATATCATCGACGTAGATAACAACCACAATAAAAAATGAACCCTGTTGATGTGTAAATAAAGCATAATCTATGAGTGATTGCTTAAAACCAAGAACCAGTAGAAAATCAGACAATTTCTTGTGCCATTGACGAGAAGCCTGGCGTAAACCATAGGGAGACCGAATCAATTTAAAAACAAGGTGCGAAGAAGTAGAATCAATAACATAACCTTGTCGTAAATCCATGTAAACCTCTTCACTTAGATCCCTGTGCAAAAATGCGTTATGATATTAAGCTGAAATAAAGGCCAATTCTTGGAAGATGCAATAGCCATAATAGAATTAATGGTGACCCCTTTTGTGACCAGAGCGAAAGTATCATGAAAATTAACCCCTGGTTCTTGATATACCCTTTTGCAACCAGACGAGCTTGTTGTGCAAGACATGCCTGTACTATAACAAGACTAAGTCAAATTGACAGCCCTAAGTAAGTTGTATGATAATTTCAGTTTGCATTTTGTATTGTATCATTTAAGTCTGTAAAAATGAATATAGATTAAACTGGAGTATTTTTTTTGTAAACAGTCTCAAGCCTAAGAATAAAATCTGGAAGAAGATCATGAAGATCATGCCTCAGAGAAAGTGTTAATAAGCTTGGAGTTGAATAAATCTATTTTGGGAAAAACATTCTAAGTCAAGAAATCTACAAGTCACGGATTAAGTGTTATAGAGAAGTCATTCGAGAACTCCGGAATGACTTATCGAGAAGTCAAGAAAAGCTTATAGAGAAGTCTTAGAGATATCAACAATCCAAATTGAAGATATGAAGATTGGAGATATCGACAAGTCATTTCTTTACTAGAGAACTCTGAGATATCGACAAGTCAAGATTATACTCGAGAACTCAGAGATCTCGATAAGTCAAGACCATACTCGAGAAGTCAGAGATCTTGACAAGCCAATTTTACAATCGAGAACTCAGAGACTTTGATAAGTCACAACAACTATAGAGTAATAAGAGATCTCAATAAGCCACTATACTTATTGAGATGTCGAGTTCTCTATATACCAAACTGGAGATCTCGAGGTAAAACTCAAAGTACAAAGTGCAGACCAGTTAAATATCCAAGATTATCAATCAACAAATAAATCAAGAGAGAAGCTAAGTCCTTAACATAAGAAGAACCCAAAATTTGTAGAAAAACATATACTTGATTTTAATATAAAATTAAGTGAGTTTTGAAAGATAGTGTGTTCATGTGCATGTTTTATTATTCTTGTTGACACATATTATCTCTATAAGTTAGATTACTTTGTTCACCATCCAAAAATAGTTCAAAAGATTAAAATTGTTCAAAACACATTCACCCCCCCTCTATGTTGGATTCATTACCTAACAAGTGGTATCAGAGCAAAATCTGAAAGCAAACAGATTAATGATCTTGGAAGAATGAATACACAGAAGCTTAGCACTATCAAAATCCCCACCTTTGACAGATCTAACTACACACTATAGAAAAAGAAAAAGCTGTTGTTCATCAGGATGGCCAATCCATTATACATTCAAATCCTCAAGAATGGGCCTTCCACTCCCATGGTAAGAGTTGAGGAATCTACAGAAGGGGACATGGTCATTCCAGCACATTATGCTCCTAAAGATCCTTCAGAATATACTGAACCTGAAAAAGAAAAAGTCTCTCTGGACAGTGGCTTGCAGCTGATATTGAAAGAGTCACTTGACAATGTAATGTACAATAACATTGTCAACTGTGACACAGCCAAACAAATTTGGGAGAAAATAAAGATCTTATGTGAAGGAACATAGGAGGTTAAGTCAAACCAAAGGAGGATTCTTGTTTCTCAGTATGAGAGGTTTATGGCTAAACCAAAAGAAGGAATCACTGAAGTGTTTGAAAGGTTCAATAAATTGATAAATGACTTGCAGCTACATGATAAATATTATGAGGCTGAGGAGGTTAACCTAAAGTTTCTGCTAGCTCTTCCTGACTATCTTGAACAGAAATTATCAGCTATTAGAGAAGGAAGAGATTTAAGCAGAATAACTTTAGAAGTTCTATATGGAATCTTGAAAACTTATGAACTTGAAATGATGAAAAGAAAGTCATTAAAAGCACACCATGGTCATGTTGTTGATGGCTCAAGTGCTTTAATTGTGAATTACAGAGAAGAAAGTGAAGATGAGCAAGATGATCAAGTTTTAGTTGTTTAAGCTATGGAACAAAAGAATAAAGGACCTTAGAAGCAAGTTATGTTGGAGCTGGAAGAAGATGAATATTATACCTTGGATGAGCTAGATGAAATAGACCAATGGCTTACCTGGCTAGGAAGTTTTCTAACATAAGAGTCAAGAAGCCAAGGTTTTTCTAAGGCAAGGGACAATCTTACAACAGCAACAATTGGAAACCAAAATCTCAGTACAATTCAGTTAGCAAAGGTGGCTACAAAACAGGATCTGTGCACAGATCAAAGATAAGGTGCTTTAAATGTGATGAGTTGGGTCACTTTGCTACTGAATGCAGAAAGCCTAAAAAGGTGAAGAAAGATAAGGCATATCTTGAACTAGAAGCAAAGTATGAAGCAGTCTGGAAAAGCTTATATTGCAGAAGGAAAGAGTTGGGATGATACTGATGTTGATGATGAGGATGAAGAGGTTGGAAACTATGCACTCATGGCTTTTGAGCAAGGAGAAGCATCTACTTCAAAATCAGAGATACCAACTCTAACCACTATTGATTTACATGCTAGTCAATATAAGGAGACTGTGGAAAATATGAGTGTGGAGATGTTTCATATACACACTAGCTTAGTGGCAGCTACTGAGGAAGTCAGTAAGCTAACAAAAGCACATGAGAAGCTTGAGAGTGAGAAGCAGAAGATGGATCTACTGCTTGTGGAGCTTGAGTCAGTCAAGCAAGAAAATGAATATTTGAGAAAAAAGCTGAAGTGTGCAAATGAGATTGAAACTGTGTTAAAAGAAAAGATTGAGAAGAATGAGGTGAAACTGAAATCATTCGGGAATGCATCTGAGTTGGTTGGACAATACCATAAGAAAAACAAGCCATGTGCTAACTTAGCCATTGGTCTTGATTATGATGTTTTGAACAGCAAGAAGAAAGATATAGGTGGTAAAAGAAAAACAATAGAAAATGAAGATGTTCTAGCTATGCTGAAAAAGGTTAGTTCACTTATGTTCAAAGCATGTGAAGTAGATTTCAGTGAAGAAGAGTTAATCATAAAGCAATAAATTGTTGATGAAGACAATGAGAAGAAAAATGCAGAAATAATTCCAATTCCCAAATCTGAAAAGAAGCCTATGATCAACCAAAATTCCAAGACACATGTCAAGGAAAAGAAAATTGAAGATGAAGGGAATAAGAAGAAGAATCAAAATGGAAAGATTGGGATAAACAAGAGCAATAATTCTGCTTATGTTGCAGATGCTCCAAGAAAACAATGTTAAAAATATGGCTCTGTGAATCATCTAACTCACCTTTCCAAAAAGGTTGTTAGTAAGCCAGGAGCAGGAGCATGCAAGTATAATGAAGCAAAAACTGAAGATCCCTACTCATTCTGTGATAAGTTTGATTGCATACCTTGCAACATGAAAGTAATGATAAGTTGCCACAAGCTGAGAGTTGATCTAAAGGAAATCAATTTTGAGTCTTCAGCTAAAAAGGACAATGCACATCATTCTATGAAATCTATTCTTTCTGAATCATCAAACTCTACCTCTATCAACTCTGTTAACAAGAAGAAAGTACCCAACACTGCTTGGGTTGCTAAACACACTTAAACTCATTGTGTGCAGTGAAAAAAGAAGAAAGTCATATGGATCATAGATAGTGGATGCTCAAGACATATAACAGGTGATATGGCCCTGCTATCACAGTTTAAGGAGAAGGCTGGCCCATTAGTAACTTTTGGAGATAACAACAAAGGTTTCACAATGGGATATGGCAAATTGATCTCTGGAAATGTTATCATTGGTGATGTATCACTAGTAGCTGGTCTTGAAGTGAATCTTCTCAGTGTCAACCAATTTGCAGGCAAAGGATTTAAAGTTTTATTTAACAAAAGAAGAATGCACTTTTATCAACAAGAAAACTGGTGAAGTTGATTTGAAAGGAGCAAGGAAAGGAAGCTTATTTGTTGCAGACTTGGATTCAGTAAATGAAGATGGAATTTGTTTCTTCTACACCAAGGCATTTGTAGAACAAAGCAAGCTATGGCATAATAAGTTATCTCACTTGAATTTCAAGGCAATCAATACTCTAGTCAAAAAGGAGTTAGTGAGAGACATGCCTAATCTGGAGTTTGCTCAAAATGAAGTATGTGATGCTTGTCAAAAAGGAAAAATGAAAAGATCAAGTCACAAGAGTAAAACTGTGAATTCTATAAGTGCACCTTTGTAACTTATTGTTATTCCTAGTGGACTAACAATGAGATTTACAGAAGGGGGGGTTGAATGTAAATCTCAAAACTTTTTCAAGTTTTGAGCAGTTTATGAAAGTTGTGTGTTCAAGAAGAACAAGTGTGTGAATTGCTTTAAGCTAATACAGACAGATATATATTCAAGCACAAATGTAAAGAACACAACAGACCTTAAAAACTTTTCTGGTGGATTTGTTGTTCCACCAGAGATGGTATTTTAGAAAATCTGTGATTAAACAATGTTGATCACAGCTGCATCCTAGTACAAACTAGATGAATTTTCTCTCAATATTTTTCTAAACAGCTCTGGAAAATCTCTCATCTAATTACTAGCTTCTACTTGGTTTATATATTACCAAGTGTACAAGTGAAGAACAATATAAAATACAGTAATAAAATAAGATCTTCACTTGCTTCTTTTCCTGTTCACTCCAGTACTTTATTGACTATTGCATCTTTGTACTAAAGAAGAACGGCTGCTTTTTCTGTTGTTCCTGAAATTCGGCTACCACATCTCAGTTGTCTCTATCAACCCATGTGCCTCTGCTTGAAGGTACAACTACCCCTTATCAACGGCTAATCATCAGAACATCCGTTGAAGCTTTCATCCGTTGATGTATTCATCCGTTGAAGGATGTTATTCGTTGAAGCTTTCATCCGTTGATGCACTCATCCGTTGAAGGATGTTATCCGTTGATGACTTTATCCGTTGAATCTTTAGAGACATCCGTTGAAGCTTAGCTTCTCATCCGTTGAAGGTCTTTAAGTCATCCGTTGATACCACTTCACTTATACAAAATTACAAGGCATGAAGTATTTACAATTGGCCTTCCTATCTGCATATCATCTAGCAGTCAACATGACTCATAGTTTCTCTCAACTTCCAAGAATTACATTTTAAATACAGAGACTGAAACATGCTACAACACTAGACTTATTTCTAAGTAAAGCTACACCATCAACGGATAGCCAAAGTGGTCTTATCCGTTGAGGCTACAGACACTAAATTTCTACTTAAGTATTTTGTTAAACATATCATCAAACTAATGCACATACACTCCTAACAATCTCCCCCTATTTATGTCTATAAGAATTGTAGGCATAAATTCAGGGTTAACTTGATGATAACAAAACACTTAACAGATATATGAATTGAAACTAAGTAGAAATTTAAAAATGCTGCAAAAGTGTATGTACTAGGAGGTAATTGAAGATTTACAGTGTTTCCAAGGACACTCCTTTAGTCTGAGCAAATCATCTTTTTCTTCTTTGTTCCCTGGTTCTCTTTCCCAGCCTTTTGTCATTTTCCTCAATTTGGAGTTGGACTTGTCTGAAGAATTTAGCTTCATCTTCAACACTGACATCCAACTTAGATTGCATTTCTTTGAGAGTTTCATTGCTGGCAATCTTGAGTTGGTCTTCAAGTCTGAAAAATCTTCTGACTCCTTTATCATCTCTAAATTCCATCAACCAATGAGGTGATTTGTGAATTTTCATTTCCCTTTCTTGAATGAGTAAAGTCCTGGGTAAAGCATTAGGCTCCCTCCAAGTTTTCCTTATATTGGCTATCTTGTTGAGAATTTCAGTCTTGGCAGTTCTGGTAAAGCCAGAATCCTTTTGTATAGCTGAATAGACTCTAATCAAGGTAGAGTAGCCTTCATCCAGAATTCTGTGGAGAGGCCATGTTCTTTCCCCAGCTCCTTTATATCTGAACACTAATCTCTCTGGTAGCTGTCTGTAGGCAGCTATTCCCCTTACATCCTCCAGCTCATCCAGATAGAGTTCAATGTCTGAAATTTCTTTTATGTCACAGATGTGAACATAATCATCTTTAGAAATGGGTGATTTAGGCTTAGGTTTTTGTTTTTGAGTGAATTTCTTAGAGGTTATGGGAGGTGTAGATTTTGGTTTTCTTTTCTGTTTCTTTGGTAGTGGAAGAGTGGTTAGAAAGGTAGGCAATTTGATAGTGTCCCAATCAATAGGTTCCTCTTTTGGAATGATTGGTTCACCATGGATGTTTATTGTGGGATCAGCAACAAGGGGTTCAGGTATGGAAGGTAGTGGTTTAGATATAGATTTGGTTACTTCAGTGTTATCTCCACTCCTTCTATGTGCCTTGGCCTTTCTTCTGTTTCCCTTCTGCCATTCCTCTCTTTCTTCCACACTCTCACCAAATATACTCCCTAAAACCTCATCTAGGTTTGTAGTCTTGTCTTCACCCCTGACTTCAATCCCTTTTTCTTTTTCAACTAGACTTGACTTTAGCTGTTGTTCAAGCTTTGCTTGTGCTCTTTTGTCAGCCTTTAATTGCTTGTCTTCTTCCTTCTTGGCTATTGAGAATTTGGGATGTCCTTGCATCACACATATACTCTTTCCCTCTCTAATGATAAAGCTC